>NW_017673145.1:0-79573 GCF_001879085.1 Nicotiana attenuata
TCTGGATAATTAGCGACCAAAGTTGGTCTCTTTTCAAGTCAACATTGGTCAGAATTAAAAATTACTTTTGTATTTACTATCTAAATAATATAAATGTAATCCGTTAATACTTTTGTAATACAAGGGATGAATACACTAAAATATACTCTAACATGCTATATATGTAGTTAAAGTAGTGATTGAATCATCGACTTATAACCTAGCGTTGAATGAATGTAATTCATTAACTCTGTTACAATACAAATAATGAACCTTTAGGATATGAATTGAAAATTTTGGATTATGTATTGGAATTTTAGTTTATAAATTGAAGTTTTAGGATATGAATTGAACTTTTGTGGATATGAGTTGAACCTTCAGGATATGAATTGAACCTTTAGGATATGAATTGGACTTTTAGTTTATGTATTGGAATTTTAGTTTATAAATTGAAATTTTAGGATATGAATCGAACTTTTGTGGATATGAGTTGAACCTTTAGGATATGAATTGGACTTTTAGTTTATGTATTGGAATTTTAGTTTATAAATTGAAATTTTAGGATATGAATTGAACTTTTGTAGGTATGAGTTGAACCTTTAGGATATGATTTGAACATTTAGGATATGAATTGAAATTTTTGTATATGAATTGAACTTTTAGGATATGAATTGAACCTTTAGGATATGAATTAAAAATTTTGTGTATGAATTAAACTTTTAGGATATGAATTGAGCCTTTAGGATATGAATTGAACTTTTATGGACATGAATTGGACTTTTGTGGATATGAATTGAAATTTAGGATTGCGGGAGGATTTTGTAGAAGGGGTTGATGACTTTATTAGACAACACTCATTGACTTTTATACACTTTGAACTAGACAAATAGAATCGGTTTTTGAATGGGCTTGTAATAAGAGTTAACTTAGTTTGGTTCGCTTAATGTGGTAGTTCTATTGAACTTTAAAACTTTGTTGGTTTTAATGTTGGTTTTAATGTTGTTTTTGTATTGTTGTTGTTGTTGTTGTTGTTGTTGTGTTGTTGTTGTGTTGTTGTTGGTATTGTTGTTGGTATTGTTGTTGTTGTTGCTTGTAATAGGGATTTGATATGACTGCCAGGTGGTGTAGCTGCCAAAACAGGCAGTTTCTGCCAAAATAATACCCAGAAAAGCGACCAACTTTGGTCTCTTTTTGGTCGCTTTTCTATTAAAAAAATAATTTTTTGGGCAATAGCGACCAAAGTTGGTTGCTTTTTACCCAGAATTCTCAAAAAGCGACCAACCTTGGTCGCTATTCCATTAAAAAAAATAATTTCTGGAAATACAGCGACCAACTTTGGTCGCTTATATTTAAAAAAAATTAAATTCTTGAAATTAGCGACCAAAGTTGGTCGCTTATTTTTAAAAAAAAATTAAAAAAATAAATAAATAAGCGACCAACCTTGGTCTATATTTTTCAGATTTTAAAATATAATATTTGGATTAGAGACCAAAGTTGGTCGCTTTTTTATGATTAATAATAAATTAAAAAAAAAACATATTTTACATTTAGAGACCAACTTTGGTCGCCAAAATTATATTATTAAAATAATAAAGCGACCAAAGTTGGTCGCTATAGTCTTTACCCGGAATATTTGGTCCTTTATCTTAGAGACCTAAGTTGGTCGCTAATTAGTGACCAACTTTGGTCCCTAAAATAAAGGGACCAGCTATATTGCGACCAGGCATGTTTGGTCGCTTTTAGGCCTATAAGCGACCAACTTTGATCGCTTTTTGTGGTCGCTTTTTACCGGATTTCTAGTAGTGTGGTAATTTAATAACAGATCAGTATTGCAACGATCCGACCGGTCGTTTTGAGCTCTATCGCGTCGTTCGGCAGTTTGTGGACATTAGCAACTTCACTTCAAGCATTGTTACTTTTACACGTGGTCGAAATTAAATTTTAGGAAGTTCGAAGTTGATTTGGAAAGATAATTCTCATTTCGGAAGCTTTAAGTTTGAAGAATTGACTAAAGTGTGATTTTTGAGTAAAGGACCTCGGAATCGGCATTTGAAGGTTCCAACAGGTTTGTATGATGATTTTGGACTTGGCTGTAAGTCCGGATCGGGTTTTGGATGACCCGGGAGCGTTTCGGCGCCTATTGTGGAAGTTAGCATTTTTGAAAGAATTTCATAAATTTGGGTTGAAGTGCATTTCAATGTTATCGATGTTCGTTTCGGATTTCGAGTCCAGGAATAGATCTGTATGGTGATTCTGGTATTGGGAGAGAGCCCTGATGTGGATTTGGAGGTCCATAGGTCATTTTGGGGTCGTTTGGCGAAAGTTAGAAATTTGAAAGTTTTTTAGAAGTTTGACCGGGAGTGAACTTTTTGATATCGGGGTCGGGTTCCAATTTTGGAAGTTGGAGTAGGTCCGTAATGTCGAATGTGACTTGTGTGCAAAATTTGAGGTCAATCGAACGTGATTTGATAGGTTTCGGCATCGAATGTAGATGTTTGAAGTTCTAAAGTTCATTAAGCTTCAATTGGGGTGCGATCATGAATTCGGCGTTGTTTGATATGATTTAAGGCCTCGAGCAAGTTCGTATTATGATCTTAGACTTGTGTGGGTGTTTGGTTTGGAGCCTCGGGGACTCGGGTGAGTTTCGGATTAGCTTTGGAGTGTTTTGTTAAGAATTTGCGAACCTGGGCAGTTGAGGGAATGGATCGCATTTGAGACAATATGGTCGCTTTTGCGGAGCCTGAAGAGTTCGCATTTGCGAACTCTGTATCGCATTTGCGATGAAGGCCTGGTCTTTTAGAGGTCGAATTTGCAATGCTTTGTTCGCATTTGTGAACCCCCTATCGCAAATGTGACATCTGCGACTAGAGCCAAGAGTTTTTTATTCCGAAACTTAGCTCATTTCCCTCATTTTCCACTTGGACTTAGGCGAATTTTTAGAGCATCTCGAGAAGGGTTCCATCAACATCAAGAGGCAAGTGATTTTTACTAGTTGTGAATTAAATACAAGGTTTATATATGGATTTAGACATGAAAATTTGTAGAGATTTGGGATTTTGAAGAAAAACCTAGAAATTGGAATTTTTGGATTTTGACCTCGAATATGGGCATGGAATTAAGAATAAATTATATATTTGAGTTCGTGGGGTTACGGGTAATGTTTATCTTCGAGCGGGGTTGGGAATTTGTTATAAATTGGATTTTAAAGAGTATTAGAGTATATACTTATGGGTTTGCACATTTATTGACTAATTTTGGAGCGTTGGGCTTCGGTTTGAGTTGTTGGAAGGGCTTGGGAGCCGGTTATGGAATTCGTAGTGAGGTAAGTCTCCTTTCTAACCTTGTAAAAGGAAATTAACCTCATAGGTGAATTGATTTAATACGTGCTTCTATTTGTGGGGACTACGTGCGCACGCGACGACGAGAGTTCGTGCGTAGATACTATAATGCTTAATGTCCGGGTAGTCTAGGATCCAAATCATGTTATACTCGCGATGTTTGCAACCTACTTGTTAATTTAATTATTTAAAACATGTTGAAACTTGGTAAAGGGATTGAAAAAGGTTAAACTTTATTTGCTTGGTTGTTAATGAGAATTGGTATTTCTTTGAATAAATGTTCCTTAATAAATTTTGAATTGGTTGTTTTAAATGTATTTTTCTCTTTTGTGGAGTGGGCTGAACGCCTCGGTAGCAGATAGATGCATCTATGGTTTGTGTCATTCGACCCTCAGTAGTGCAAAATTTAAATATTTATGTTGGTTTGGGCCGTACGACCTCGACATGATTTGCGCATGATTGAATTGGTTGCTCTGGAATTTATAAAAAAATTGATATTGCTTCATTGGCCTAAGATACAAACTAATAAATGATGAAAAATAAATTTGGAAATTTCTTATTAATAAAAGAATATCTTACTAACTTCATGATATTGAGCTTACAGCCGTTCTATGTAATCCATGCTTAATTATATCATTGGTATTTTATAAATAGCCCATAGTAAGTGTAGGAGTCGATCCCTCATCACTACTTTTTCGAGATTAAACTGGATACTTACTGGATACGCGTTGATTTACGTACTCATACTACACTTGCTGCACATTTTGTGCAGGTATATATATATATATATATATATATATATATATATATATGCATATACATATATATATGTCTAGTGGCCTTGTGAGAGCAGGTGCGTGTTTTAATGCGGGGACTGTCACGACCCCGGTTTGCCCTCCGTGAACCATCGTGACGGCACCTAGTCTCTATGACTAGGTAAGCCTAACAATGCGGAATATAAACAATAAAGTGCGGAAGAAATAATTAAAACCGGAATAATAAAGATAAGCAGTGTTTAAGGTGCCGCTCGGCAAATACAATAACAACTCTCGAAGCTAACAAAATTCCCAAATCCCGGAATCTCACAAATCACAAGCTAAGAGATACATAAGAAGCTCTAACTCCGGAAATATCTAAACAAGGGATTATACTGAAAGGGCTATACTTATTATAGAATGATAGAAAGGGACTCCTCGGTCTGCGGACGTAGCAGATATACCTCGAAGTCTCTATAGAAATGCCTCCTCCCAATGATGATAGAACTGAGTGAAAAATACCTGGATCTGCACAACAAAAATCTGCAGAAGAGTAGCATGAGCACACCACAGCGGTGCCCAGTAAGTATCAAGACTAACCTCGGTGGAGTAGTGACGAGGGACAGTCGAGACACCTGCCGGTCTAATAAACAGTGCAATGATAGGAATAACGGAACATGATATACATTTATATAAAGATTGTACGAAATGACCAACAATGCTACAATCACAATAAGGGAAAAGAGCAACAAGTATCAATGAAAATATTAAGAATGATGACACATAAGAACGAGCAAAAACTCATCCCAACTCCTAAAGTCACAATACAGTAAAGGAAAAACAAAACAATAACTCAGTTCTTACGACGGTGTTCACATCAGGTCTTATCCAACAGTTACCACGAATTACCAAATCTCGAACAATTACAACTCACGAGTCCCAGTACCTGAAATCTAACCACTGGCATCACGTGCCCTCGTCAGCCTCACGGTCACACTGACAACTCACCTCACAACTTCCACGAGACAAAGCTCATATAGGTAAACGTACCATAATCACAACATTTGAACAAACAGAAAGGCCCTCAGGCCATCACAAATACTCACAATCAACCCCTGACATAGCCCACCTTGTTCCGCCACGTGTGCAAATAATAACATAATAAGTGCTCGCCTTGTTTCGCCACACGTGCATCATAATGTTCCCACTTTATTTCGCCACATGCGCAACCCATATATAAGCATATATACATATCCCGCCTTGTTATGCCGCATGTGCAATATATCAATAGTAGTAATAGCACGGCAGAAACCTCGTGCGACCCCACAATAACAACCGCACGGCAGAGACCTCGTGCATCACAGTATCAATAACCGCACGGCAGAAACCTCATGCATCAACACCCCAAGTGCAACAACAACAATAACAATATATATACAAGAACACAACAAGTGAATCAACTCAAAAATCTTTCGTTCACCAGGAGACGGTAAAACTAGCTCGCAAGGAATAACCACAATAGAGAATGCTAAGCGTAATAAGAACCACTCAACAAGGGAGAAAATAATATGAAGCAACGACCCCATAGCATGTAGTTCCACAATAAGGGAGTTAACAAGAGTCAAGTAAATTTCAAATAAGGAAATATCAACTAAACATAGAATATCTACTCTTCTTTTAAAGGTTGGGCAGGTTACGAAGAATATGCAACCATTTCAATTAAGACTAAATAATTACATGGGTAATAATAACGATTTCCAATAAAAACAAGCAGTTATGAAAGATAACGCGACAATAGAGGAAAGATCTTCAAATAAGCAATAGTAAGAATCAATTAGGCAATAAGAATGAACCATAAAGCAGTTAATTCCAAGTAAAACATGTAGAGGTGAAACTAGTAATAGGGAATTCAATCATATAAAGAACAACTTCATACTCAGTGAATATAAGGACCTAAGGATCCTAAAAAAAAGGCCATGTTTCCACAAATAAGTCCGAGCACGCACTCGTCACCTCGCGTACTCGGATTACAATCAACAGAGAAGACTCAAATCCTAAGGGGAGGTCCCCCACACAAGGTTAGGCAAGATACTTACCTCAAAGACGACAACTCGGTACTCTAAGGTGGCCTTCTCGGGCGAAAAGACCTCCGGACAGCTCAAATCCAACTATAACAACTCCCAAAACACACATAAATCGAATAAGGAACTATTCTGAATAATAAAGTTTCAATCTTTACAAAAATATAAAAATCAACCCAAAAGTCGACCCCCGGCCCGCACCTCGGAACCCGTCAAATTTTACAAAATCCGATCACCCATTCCAAAATGAGTTCAACCATACAAAATTTATCCAATTCCGATACCATTTGGTCCCTCAAATCATGATATTTCATTTTGAAATTTTTTCTTCAAAAACCAACTCCTTCCCCAACCCAAAACACAATTTAAATGATAAAAATAAAGACAAATTCATGGAATATATTTAATTATAGTTGAAGAACACTTACCCAATCGAATTTCGTGAAAAACCCACCAAAAATCGCCAAGAACCGAGCTCTAGAAGTCAAAATATGATGAAAATGGTGTAACCCTTGATTTTGGAATATATTCTGTCTGCCCAGGTGTTTATTCATAGCGATCGTGGGAGAAGTGATGCGATCGCATAGAAGAAAATAGCTACTGGCCCAAAATGTTCTATGCGATCGCAGGCAAATCAATGCAATCGCATAGAAGGAAAAATGTTGCTGTCCAAATTTGTGCTATGCTATCGCGAACAAATAAATGCAATCACATAGAAGGAAAATGCTGTTGTCCAAATTTGTGCTATGCTATCGCGGACAAATCAATGCAATCGCATAGAAGCAAAATGCTGCTGTCCAAATTTATGCTATGCTATCGCAGACAAATCAATACAATCGCATAGAAGGAAAATGTTGCTGTCCAAATTTGTGCTATGCTATCGCGGACAAATCAATGCAATCGCATAGAAGGAAAATGCTGCTGTCCAAATTTGTGCTATGCTATCGCGGACAAATCAGTGCGATCGCATAGAAGGAAATACCAGATAGCAGAACAACAATTCAAACATAGGGAAAAATGACCCGTGGCCCACCCAGAACATACCCGAGGCCCCCGGACCCCGTCCAAAATATAAACAAGTCACATAACCTAACACGGACTCGCTCGAGGTTTCAAATCACATAAAACAACACCAAAACAACGAATCAAACCAAAACTCAAACTTATGAATTTCCAAATCTTCAAATATCAAATCTCATGCCGAAACCTATCAATTCAACTCGGAATAACGCCAAATTTTGCAGACAAGTCCAGAATGACATAACGAAGCTGCTCCAACTCTCGGAATCGCATTGCGACCCCGATATCACAAAAGTCAACTATGGGTCAAACTTCTCCATTTTCCAAACTTCAACTTTTTTTCAACTTTCGCTGAAATGCTTCAATGTACCCTACGGACCTCCAAATCTGAATCCGGACGCGCCCCTAAGTCCAAAATCACCATACGAAGCTGTTGGAATCATCAAAAATTCATTCCGGGCTGTTTACTCAAAAGTCCAGTTCCGGTCAAATTCTCACCGTTCAAACTTCCAAAACTAGATTCCTTCTTCCAATTTGACTCTGAATCATCCATTAACTGAATTCAACCATGCACGCAAGTTGATACTCATATTATGAAGCTTTTCAAGACTGTGCGCCGCCGAACGAAGCTTAAATTCTCAAAACAACCGGCCGGGTCGTTACAGGGACTTAGGTGAGCTGCATTCCATATTACGACCCGCAGCCAGTAGAGTCTCCTTTAGAGTATTTACATTTTTCCTGTCTAACTTTGTATTCCGGACAAAAGCTGTATTTTATTTTATTTCCTAATTGATGCTCATGCACTTGTGACACTAGGTTTTGGGGGCATATATGAGTTGTTCAGTAGGGTAGATGGAAAATATTGTCATTTACTCTGTAAATTTTATTTCTGATCATCTAATTGAAGGAAAATTATGATTTCCAAATACTAAAATGAATAATCGAATTAATAAAATTATTGTTGGCTTGTCTGACAGCGGTGTTAGGCGCCATCACGACCATGAATGGATTTTGGGTCGTGACAACATGGTATCAGAGCACTAGATTCACTTAGGTCTCACGAGTCATGAGCGAGTCTAGTAGAGTCTTGCAGA
Source organism: Nicotiana attenuata (assembly GCF_001879085.1). Classification (NCBI taxonomy): domain Eukaryota; kingdom Viridiplantae; phylum Streptophyta; class Magnoliopsida; order Solanales; family Solanaceae; genus Nicotiana; species Nicotiana attenuata. The sequence goes on from NW_017673145.1 coordinate 8,268, forward strand.
TAAGTATAGAGACGTCTGTACTTATCTTCTAGAGGCTACAGGGCTGTTAGAGAACTTCCCTTCTTGATTCCTCATCGTGCGATTTGATTCCTTTGAGGCTTATGCCTTCATTTCGTTCCTATTCAATATTATGCGACGCGAAGCGCTTGTTATAAATTGGGAATCGAGGAATTGTAATAGTACTATTGACATGGTGCAGGATGATTCTCCCTACTTATTTGATTGGGTTGATGTCGTCGCCTTGCGAAGGAATGTTTTGTCGTTTCAGTTCATTATCAGTATTACCTAAGGTTTTGAGATTTGGCATCGATTGTTATCATGATTTGTGCGTTGCTATCGCATAGCGTTTGTAATGGTAGGATGCTTGCCTATGCGTCGAGGCAGTGAATGAGTTAAAAGGAGGTTTTACTCAGCGCATGATTCAATATTTTATTTCCAGCAGAGGAAAGGCAATCGGACTATGAATGTTCAGGTTTGGGTCGATGGGGTAACGAGACTTGGTATTTTCGAGAGTGGTGGAATTTTGATCTGTGATGTGGTGTCGTCGTCTTTGTTGAATGGGTTAAGTTTGTTATAGTCTCCTTCAATTTCCCCTTTGGGGAAGAGTATTGTGAAATAGTATCGGGGAAGCGGTTGTCAAAGATCGCGGTGTGCGGTAGTTCAGGATTGAATCAGTGTTCCTGGTGTTGAGGGCTCAAGGAAGATGATCATCGGAGAGGTTTAGAGCGGGTGGGTGGCCATCTGTTGTTCAGGTGCTACAGAGATAGATTTTGATTTAAGGCAACAACTGAGCAACAAAGGATGAGGAAGGACATGTGGGAGGTGTCTTGCGGTGTTTAAATTTCTAGAAGGCCAGGTGTAAGAAGCAGAAGTCAAGCAGTTGTTTAAAGGAGATGGTTGAACAAAGTGAGAGAGTGGCAGAGTAGCATATGGGTTCTGTGGTAGGATAACTGTATGCCTTGAGGAAAGTTTAGAGTGATTTGGGGTTCATGGTGGACAGTGACTAGGTCTACGGGCTTAATTTAGAATATTGGCTGCTATACGGAGGAAGGTTGGACACGACAGAAAGGAGCTTGCGTGATATGGAGAAGGATACAGCACGGCTTTGGGTTGGAATGTATTGTCGCACTTTTAGTGATGTCAATGGGGAGCGAACGGACTTGTACAACTGGTGAATGAGCACAGGCTCAACATGGGTTACTGATTTCGTAGTAATTGTACCGAGTACAACGGCGTTGGAAGGTGTCGGCATGTAATTTCCACAGGTGGGTTATCTCCTGTGAGTAGGTTAGCGGTCGCGTGATGTTGACGAAGCTTTTAAGAAGAATTCTACCGGCTGTCCAGTAAGAGGCCGAACATGTAAATGTGGCTAGTGGTTCAGAGTGTTCATGAAATGTTAATAGAAGGATTTCGAGGGATTTGACGCGTTGATTGTGCAAGATCATGTCAATAGGGGATAAGGAATCTTGGTGGGTTCTAGAGTTATGCAATGGTAGATCCAAGCTAAGTGGGAGAGCCCCATCGCCTACAATTAGATTGCAGGATTGTCCACTTGTGAAGTTTCTGGTTATCGGCATATTGGTGGGTCATTACGACTAAGGAAAGAGAATATCAATGGTGATTTGAGCAAAGGATTTGAGGAATATGTGCTATAATTAGCCTTATCAATTTATGTTCAAGCTTTGGGAGACTCAGGATTTATGCTTCGTATAGAGGTGATTTACAAAGAAAGTGATTCAGCTGGGTGCTTCTTTGAGAGGGTGTTCATGTGCTAGCAGAGCCTTGGGGTTCGATCATATTTCGAAAAAAGTCAGAGTGGGTGACTCTCAACAACGGTCCTAGTGGATTCAAAAGTGTGGTGCCTAAGGATTTCGAGCCCGTAATGTGGTTAAGTATCGAGCTTTTGCAGCAGATTATGAAAAGGGGCTTAGAATGTTCTATTTATCTTAGGTCTGCGGTGTAGCATTGGAGGAATGGGAAAAAATAACTTCGGATTTATAGAGGATTATCAGAATGGGTGTACCAGTTGAAACAAGGAGGGTATGAGATTGTTCGTGGCCTCGTGAAATAAGGTCACTCAGGATGAGTGCAGATTTGGGTTCGTGATGTTTTAAATGGTGCTATTATTATTCCTAAGGCAAGCCCAGAGTGAATTAGGAGAAGTCGGACCGGTTAGCAATGGTTGAGTTGGCATGATGGTGGCGATGATTAGTTCCTTCAACGTGTTAAGATATATATATGCTTTGTGGCGGTACGTGCGAGGCTTGGCGGCCGCCATAATTGATTTTACTAGGAGGCATTCGAGTACTATGGCCTGATATGTGTAGATGGATCCCGGAAGAATTATGGTGGTTTAGACCACTACTCGAGGTTTGTATTTTTCTGTGGTTATGGGGATTCGGTCACATGTTGCAATGGTTCTCCTGAAATGAGTTAAGTTAGAGGTTTCTATGTGATGAAGTCTGTACCCTATCAGTAGTTCAGGATTTATGATGAAATTCTTGTACTCTTGCGTATTGGCATGATTAGGTGCAGTGGGTAGCATGGGAATTAGAAGTTGAGGATCAAGGTTTGCCGTTTGGTGTTGGCAAGAATATCACGAGCTCGGATGAGCAAGAAAGGAGTTCATGTGGTTAGAGTAAGCTGGTATTGTCTTTGGCGTCACCTAAGATCGGTGTCCTGTGTAAGAGGCTTTGCGTACTGATTGCGGATTCTTGATTTGCTTTACGTCATTACTATGACTGGTGGTATAGATGTGCAAACTTGTTACCTGGTGCGGAAGGTCATGGGAGCGTGTCCCACGGGAATATTGTATAAGTGTGACATATAGTCACTTAATTGTGTCACGATCCAAAATCCCACCACAGGCGTCGTGATGGAACTTAGTTTCTAAGACTATGTAAGCCGATAATAATAACAATTCAAGCCATTTTCTTAAAAATGAAATCAAAACCAAGTGTCCAAACTAACAGCGGAGTTATTCAAACAAACTCCCAAGACTGGTAATACTAAGTCACGTACTCTAACCTAATACATGTACTGGGCTCAAGGATCGAATATACAATATTGTTCGAGTACAATAAAATGTAAAGACTCCAAGGGACTGCGACAAACAAGCAGCTCTACCTTAAGTCCTTGCGATCACACTCTAACTATGTTCGTGTCCGATATCTCTAATGCCTGGCTCTGCACAAAAATGTGCAGAAGTGTTGTATGAGTACACCACAGTCGGTACCAAGTAAGTGTCAAGACTAACCTCGGTGGAGTAGTAACGAGGTACAGTCAAGACACTCACTAGTCTAATAACCTATGCAATATAGCATAAAAATAATAGGAAGCCAATAGCGGTGATAACAACAATAATCAACCAGTGATATAAACAGCAAGGCAACAAGAACACCATAAATATTGCTCAGACGAATAAGGAACACAGATACAACCAATTAATCAAGTCTCTCAAATATACGTCTTTCAAATGTAAGTACTTCAAGTATAAATCTTCCAAATATAAGTTTTTTCGATAAAAATCTTTAGAATATAATCCTTTCAAATAAATATATATTTCGAATATACTCCCCTCAAATAAATATCTTTCGAATATAATTCTTTCCAATAAATATCCTTCACTATAACTCTTTCAAATGATATTTTTGAATATAATTCTTTCAAATAAAAGTCACCTTGTGACACCTCATTTCATAATCGTAAAAATACGGGTCTCAGCCCAATTTCATATTTCCACGGCAGCTCGTGCCCATATTTCTATCATAACTGCACGGACAACTCACGTGCCAAAAATATCAATATATATTGTGCCAAAAGTAAATATGCAAGACAGGGGAGCTCCCGAGGTACCGCCTTTGTAGTTCCAAAAGTAAATATGTAAGACAAGGGGAGCTCCCGAGTTACCGTCTCGTAGTCCCAAAAGTAAATATACAAGACAGGGGGAGCTCCCGAGGTACTGCCTCGTAGTCCCAAAAGTAAATATCACAACATAATACAACTTGCTCAAGTGCTCAAATATCACAACACATCACAAATATGCACATCAAGTGCTCAAATATTACAATATTTCACAAATTGTACATCAAGTGCTCAAATATTACATGATTTCACAAATTGCCCATAGGCCACAACCAATTCCAAAGATACGACAAAATAGATTAATTCCACGGCAATTAGCCCAAGGATCCACACAACGTATATAAAACCTCAAAAACAACCACAAAGTTGGAAAAGCAACTCAGCATAGGACAACACCTTCTTTAGTCCAAATTTTCGATAAATATATAATGCCTCCTTTTAAACTTATTTACTTAATTATTTGCAGATAGTAAAATCCATAATATAACTATTTCCGGGGAATATCGAATCAACAAACACAGAGAATTCACATAAAAATTCAAGTAGCAATCACATTATCATATAACAATTCAAGCCATTTTATTTAAAATAGAATCAAAACCAAGTGTCAAAACTAACAGAGGAATTATTCAAACAAACTCCCGAGACTGGTAATACTGAGCCACGAACTCTAACCTAATACATGTACTGATCTCAAGGATCGAATATACAATATTGTTATAGTAAAAGTTGACAGTATAATAAAATGGAAAGACTCCAAGGTACTGCGATGACCAAGCAGCTCTACCTAAGTCCTTGCGATCACACTCTAACTATGTCTGAGTCCGATATCTCCAATACCTGGCTCTGTACAAAAATGCGCAGAAGTGCAATATGAATACACCACAGTCAGTACCCAGTAAGTATCAAGATTAACCTCGGTGGAGTAGTGACGAGGTACAGTCAAGACACTCACTACTCTAATAACCTATGCAATATAGCATAAAAATAATAGGAAGCCACTAGCAGTGATAACAACAATAATCAACCAGTGACATAAACAACAAGGCAACAAGAACACCATAAATATTTCTCAAACGAATAAGGAACACAGATACAACAAATTAATCAAGTCCCTCAAATATACGTCTTTCAAATGTAAGTATTTCAAGTATAAATCTTTCAAATATAAGTTTTTCCGATAAAAATCTTTAGAATATAATCCTTTCAAATAAATATATATATTTCGAATATACTCCCTTCAAATAAATATATTTCGAATATAATTCTTTCCAATAAATATCCTTCACTATAATTCTTTCAAATGATATCTTTGAATATAATTCTTTCAAATAAAAGTGACCTTATGACACCTCATTTCATAATCGTAAAAATACGAGTCTCAGCCCACTTTCATATTTCCACGGCAGCTCGTGCCCATATTTCTATCATAACCGCACGGATGACTCACGTGCCAAAAATATCAATATATAAAATCCCGATCAATTTATTTTCAATAAACTAAGGTTACAATTTTTTTAAATCAACAAAGAAATGAATTTATTTTTGAAATAGTTTGAGTGGAGAAAATGACATTTCAATTAAAATAAAGCATCTAATAAGCTACCGATTTGAATGTAAAACTTATTAAATTAAAACATAATCGTAATTTCTTTTATTTAAAACAAGTCATTCATCGAAAACAAGTACAAACCAGAAATACAAATCCTCAGAGTGTCGTACGAAAAGCCAACACAATACAATAGGAGTAAACAACAGGGGCGCCCCCGAGGCAATGCCTAATAATTCTAACAGTAAATACACGACAGGAGATCTCCCGAGGTACTGCCTCGTAGTCACAAAAGTAAATATGCAAGACAGGGGAGCTCCAGAGGTACCGCCTTGTAGTCATAAAACTAAATATGCAAGACAGGGGGAGCTCCCGAGGTACCGCCTCGTAGTCCAAAAGTAAATATGTAAGACAGGGAAAAATCCCGAGGTACCACCTCGTAGTCCCAAAAGTAAATATACAGGACATGGGGAGCTCCCGAGGTACCGCCTCGTAGTACCAAAAGTAAATATCACAGCATAATACAACGTGCACCTCTAGTGCTCAGATATCACAACACATCACAAATTTGCACATCAAGTGCTCAAATATTACAACATGTCGCAAATTGCACATCAAGTGCTCAAATATTACAACATGTCACAAATTGCCATAGGCCACAACCAATTCTAAAGATATGCCAAAATTAATCAATTCCACAGCAATTAGCCCAAGGCTCCACACAACGTATATAAAACCTCAAAAACAACCACAAAGATGGAAAAGTAACTCAGCATAGGACTACGCCTTCTTTAATCCAAATTTTCGATAAATATATAATGCCTCTTTTTAAACTTATTTACTTAATTATTTGTAGATAGTAAAATCCATGATATAATTATTTCTGGGGAATATCGAATCAACAATCACAGAGAATTCACATAAAAATTCAAGTAGCAATCACACCAATTTATCATATAAAAACAAATTCGACAAATAAGGATTTGAGGCATGGCAAATAGTGGATTATATAAATGTCCACCATTATTCAGTTTAATACGTAAAAATGCTTAAGATTTTAAACCAGTAAGTTTTGCACATATAAGCGGGAGTATGTGCTCGTCATCTCGCGCACACCGCTTTTTCACATTTCATAAATGGCACATAATACTCCATGCCTAAGGGGTAATTCTCCACTTAAGGTTAGGCAAGATATTTACCTTTACGGAGTTAGGCCGATATTCCAAAATAGCCTTCTCTCTTGAATTGACCTTCGGAATGCTCAAATCTATCCAAATTAATTGTATAACTTCATTAAAATTAATCGGAACAATTCCGAATAATAAAACATCGACTTAAAATTTCACATTAAAAATTCAACCAAAACTCAACGCGGGACCCGCCTCTCGGAACCCGACAGAATTGTTACGAAATCCGAACACCCATTCCGATACGAGTTCAACCATACCAATTTTATCAAATTCCGATAACGAATCGACCTCCAATTCTTAAATTTTTGTTTTTGAAAAGTTTTACAAAATTCTCCAATTTCTTCCATTTGATTCACTAATAATTGATGAAAATAACCATGGAATCATGAAGTATAATCACTTTTGGATATAGAACATTTACCCCAATCCATATGGTGAAAATTGCCTCAAAAATCGCTTCAATCCGAGCTCCATAGCTCAAAATATGTTAAAATGGCCAAAAATCCCTTTTTATAATCTGTCCATGCAAGTCGCATCAATGTAGTGTCTCAAAATTTCCAGGTAAAAACGGATGTACCAGCCTTCAGTCAATTGATCATAACTTTCTGTAAAAATGACCAATTGATAAATTGTGACGATCCAAAGGGGTCATCACCTGTTTTCTCATTCATTCCGTGCTTCCGAGGCCTCGAAAATCTTATTTAGGGTTGTCTCGATTTGCGTGCGCAGTTCGGACGTGTAGCCGGAAAGCTTAAATATGAATTCCGTGTGAAAAATGCTAAAATTTGATATTAATATGAATATATTTGACTTCGGTCAACATTTTGGGTAAATGGACCCGGACCCGTGATTTGACGGTCCCGGAGGTTCCGTAGAAAAATATGGGACTCGGGCGTATGCCCGGAATCGAATTCCGAGGTTCCAAGCTCGAGAAATGAATTTTTGAGTAAAATTGTTTTTCTGAAATTATTAAGGAAACTGGAAATGAAATTTGATTAAAAGACTGTGGTATTGGGCCCGTATCCGGCGTCCGGTACAAGTCTTATATATGGTTTAAGCGCTTTCTGTGGAGTTTGGTTGAAATCGAACGTCGTTTGACGTGTTTCGGACTTAAAATGGAAAATTGATGTTTTATGGAAATTTGGAAGAAATCATGAGTTTTTAGGCTTGATCCGTTGTTTTTTATGTTATTTTGGCGATTTGATTGCACGAGTNGGCGAGTTTGGTGTGCCTAATGTGGAAGGGCTTCGAGAGTTGATCTTAGAGGAGGCCCATAGTTCCCGGTACTCTATTCATCCGGGCGCCGCGAAGATGTATCAGGATTTGCGGTAGCATTATTGGTGGCGTAGAATGAAGAAGGATATCGTATCATATGTGGCTCGTTGTTTGAATTGTCAGCAGGTTAAGTACGAGCATCAGAGGCCTGGTGGTGTATTTCAGAGGATTGAGCTTCCCGAGTGGAAGTGGGAGAGGATCACTATGGACTTCGTTACCGGACTTCCGTTGACTCGGAAGAAGTTCGATACAGTTTGGGTCATTGTGGATAGGCTGACCAAGTCAGCGCATTTCATTCCTGTGGCAGTCTCCTATTCATCCGAGAGATTAGCTGAGATTTATATCTGGGAGATTGTTCGCCTTCATGGTGTGCTGGCATCTATCATTTCGGATCGGGGTACGCAGTTTACCTCGCGCTTCTGGAGAGCAGTTCAGCAAGAGTTGGGCACACGGGTCGAGTTGAGCACAGCATTCCATCCCCAGACGGACGGTCAGTCCGAGCGGACTATTCAGATTTTGGAGGATATGCTCCGGTCTTGTGTTATTGACTTTGGAGGTTCATGGGATCGGTTCTTGCCTTTAGTGGAGTTTGCCTACAACAACAGCTACACGAGCATCCAGATGGCTCCTTATGAGGCTTTGTATGGTAGGCGGTGCCGGTCTCCGATCGGATGGTTTGAGCCGGGAGAGGCTCGGTTGATAGGTACGGATTTGGTTCAGGAAGCCTTGGACAAGGTCAAGATCATTCAGGATAGGCTTCATTCAGCTCAGTCTAGGCAAAAGAGCTATGCGGATCGTAAGGTTCGAGATGTAGCTTTCATGGTTGGTGAGCGGGTATTGCTCCGAGTGTCGCCTATGAAGGGCGTGATGAGATTTGGGAAGAAGGGCAAGCTTGGCCCTATGTTCATTGGTCCGTTTGAGATTCTTGATCGAGTGGGAGAGGTGGCTTATAGACTTGCATTGCCGCCCAGCTTATCAGCCGTGCATCCAGTTTTTCATGTGTCCATGCTTCGGAGGTATCACGGCGATCCAGCCCACATGTTAGATTTCAGCACTATCCAGTTGGACAAGGATCTGTCTTATGAGGAGGAGCCGGTAGCTATTTTGGACCGGCAGGTTCGTCAGTTGAGATCCAAGAGTTTCCCTTCTGTTCGTGTTCAGTGGAGAGGTCAGCCTCCTGAGGCATCGACCTAGGAGTCCGAGTCTGACATGCGGAGTCGTTATCCTCATCTTTTCTCCGACTCAGGTACTTCTTTCTTTTGTCCGTTCGAGGACAAACGGTTGTTTTAGAGGTGGAGAATGTGACGACCCAAAGGGTCATCACCTGTTTTCTCATTCATTCCGTGCTTCCGAGGCCTCGAAAACCTCATTCAGGATTGCCTCGATTTGCGTGCGCGGTCCGGGCGCGTAGCCGGAAAGCTTAAATATGAATTCTGTGTGAAAAATGCTAAATTTTGATATTAATATGAATATATTTGACTTCGGTCAACATTTTGGGTAAACGGACCCGGACCCGTGATTTGACGGTCCCGGAGGGTCCGTAGAAAAATATGGGACTCGGGCGTATGCCCGGAATCGAATTCCGAGGTTCCAAGCTCGAGAAATGAATTTTTGAGTAAAATTGTTTTTCTGAAATTATTAAGGAAACTGGAAATGAAATTTGATTAAAAGACTGTGGTATTGGGCCCGTATTTTCGTTCCGGCGTCCGGTACAAGTCTTATATATGGTTTAAGCGCTTTCTGTGGAGTTTGGTTGAAATCGAACGTCGTTTGACGTGTTTCGGACTTAAAATGGAAAATTGATGTTTTATGGAAATTTGGAAGAAATCATGAGTTTTTAGGCTTGATCCGTTGTTTTTTATGTTATTTTGGCGATTTGATTGCACGAGTAAGTCCGTAGGGTGTTTTTGAGGTTGTGTGTATATTAGGTTTGGAGCCCCGAGGGCTCGGGTGAGTTTTGGATAGGCCACGGAGTGCATTTTTGAACTTGGAAATTTGCGAAGCCTGGCTCGCAAATGTGAGCTCGCAAATGCGAAGGTGCTCTCATTGCACAGGGATCGCAAATGCAATCATAGCATCGCAAATGCGAAAGCTGGGACTTCCGCAAATGCGACACTTCTGTTCGCAAATGCGAAGTCCCCAAATATGCCAATGGTTCGCAAATGCGAACTTTTGTTCGCAATTCCCAAAGTAGCAGGTCGGGGTTCGCAATTGCGAACCCCAGTTCGCATTTCCCACATCTGCAACCTGCATTTTTCATACTTAGACGAATATCAAGACATTTTTCACCCCACTTTCAAAATACAACTCCTTAGGCGATTTTTCAAGAACAAGTTTCATCCCAAATCATTTTTAAGTCGATTTTTACTTAACTCTTTCAATCATTAACATCATTTAACATGTTTTAAACTTAAAATCAATGATTTTCATGGGAGAAATTGGGGGTTTTGGGTAGAACCTAGGTTTTCTATAAATTGGGGATTTGGACCTCAATTTGAGGTCCGATTTTAAAACAAATTGCATATTTGAGTTTGTGGGGGAATGGGTAACCGGGTTTTGGATCGAACCTCGGGTTTTGACCACGTGGGCCCGGGGGCGATATTGGAATTTTTGGGAAAAACTTTGGGAAATTCATTTTTATGCATTCAAATTGATTCATTTAGTGTTTATTAATGTAATTAAGTAATTTATGGCTAGATTCGAGCGGGTTGGAGGTGAAATTTCGGGGTAAAGCCGTAGTTGAGGCTTGAGTTGAGTTCAAGGCATCGAGGTAAGTGTTTGGTTTAACCCTAGCTTGAGGGAATAGGAGTTGAGTCTTATTTGTAACTTGCTCACTGTCGAGTACGATGTATAGGCATGGTGACGAGTATCTATACATTGGTGTCTAGCATGACCGTGAGTCCATATTTGCCAATAGTTTGGTTGTTGTTATGCCTTCCATGCTTAAATGATGACTTCTGTATGTTGTAAAGACCTTGTGAAAGAAATTGTGATCTTGAAACTTCGTGGAGCATTGGCTCGGGTTGAAATACAAATTGTGAAGGTATATGAGATAAGTAACTCTTTGGAGCATTGGCTCAAGTGATAATGTGAACTATGAAATGAAAGTGAAAGAAAGAAAAGAGTTAATGATTTATTCCCTTGCCGGGACGTTGTTGGTTATGCATATTGTACCCTTGCCGAGTTTTTAATTGTTGTTTGTGTTCCCTTGCCGGGATTCTCGTTATTGTTTATTTATTCCCTTGCCCTTGTTTGTGATTGTTGATTGGGTGAGGAAGAGTGTTAAAGCACGAAGGGTGATGTCGTGCACTGTTTGTTTATGGTATGGAAAGAGTGTAAAGCACGAAGGGTGATGCCGTGCATTGTTTGCTTATTATGAGAAAGATTGTTAAAGCACGAAGGGTGATGCCGTGCCGCACGATGTACCATTCCGTGCCGATTCTATTGATATATGTGAGGAATGAGAGTAAAAACACGAAGGGTGATGCCGTGCACATGTTATTGCTTGGTGAGGACGAGAGTAAAAGCACGAAGGGTTATGCCGTGCACTGGTTGAATTCTGTTTCATTACATACTATTGAGTTGTGCTGTATTCCTTTATTACTGGACGACTCTTATTTGGAATTTATTATACTCCCCACAGCATGTTTACCCTCCCATATTGTTTATCTGTTTTGTATTTCGATTCCGCCGTATATATGTATGAAATTGCATAGGTTTATGTGGTAGTCTGGTCTAGGCTCGTCACTACTTCGCCGGGGTTAGGCTAGACACTTACCAACACATGGGGTCAGTTGTGCTGATGCTACACTCTGTGCATTTTTTTGCACAGGCCCAAGTTTCGAGCAGCAGCAGCAGCAGCATTAGCACGGGAGCAGGCTTTCTGTATCGTGAGACCCGAGGTAGCCTTGCAGGCGTCCGCAGGCCCGGCATCTCTCTCTTATTCTCTCTTTTAGACTGTTGCCTCTTTGTATTCGAGACAAATAGCTTATGTGTTCTTTCAGACCCTTGTATTTAGAAATTCTTAGCAGTTCGTGAGTATTGTGACACCAGTCTTGAGTAGAGGCTTATATTGACTACTCCGTGTTTTATTCAGTTTCTATAATTAAGACTTCCGCTATTATTTAATTTTGTTGTTTTATATTGTTGTCATAAATTGTTAAAAAGATTTGTTTATTAATGGAAAAGTAATCAAAATGGCTTGCTTAGCTACTACGAGTAGGCGCCATCACGACTCCCGAGGGTGGGAAATCCGGGTCGTGACATAAATGGTTTATGTTTCTAGAAACTACAATCAAAGGGATACAACTTTCATATTTTGATAATTTCCAGATTCCTTAAAGATTTTGAGATATAAGCTTCAAAAGTCGGCTCTATGCACCAGAAATTTCGCACACACCAGCAGTTAAAAATGACCTAAAAATGATCCGAAACCACTCCGAAACTCACCAGAGCCCCTAGGGGCCCCGTTTGAACACACCAACAAGTCGTAAAACATATTATGGACTTAGTCGAGGCCTCAAATCACATAAAAACAATACCGAAATTACGAATCACGCATCGAATCGAATTTTGAGTTTTTAAATTTTCCAACTTCTATATTTTACGCCGAAACATATCAAATCAATCCAGAATGATTCCAAATTTTCCACTTTCGGTCAAATTTTCCAAAAATTCTCTATTCTTCAACTTTCACCATAACGTGTCGAATTGTCGTACAGACTTCCAAATCCAAATCCGGACACACGCTTAAGTCCAAAATCACCATACGAAGCTATTGACATCATAAAAATTCCATTCCGAGATCGTTTGCTCCAAAGTCAACTCAGCGGTCAACTCTTTCCATTTAAGCTTCAAAATGAGTATTTTTTTTCTTTAAATTTAATTTCGAATCTTTCGAAAACCAAACTCGGCTACGCACGCGGATCATAATACATATTACGAAGCTGCTCGAGACTTTAAGTCATTGAACGAGGCGTAAATTCTTGAAACGACAAGTCGGGTCGTTACATCCTCCCCCTCTTAAAACATACATTCGTCCTCAAACGTGCCAAGAATTATTCTGAGGACCTTAAATTATTGAGTGTATTATTACACACATACTCGCGGGTGATTCTACGTGACCTCGCAATTTTGCATGGGTCCGACAACACCATCTCAGTTGATATTATTTCTTTTATCCTCATTCATAAACTTCAAAGCCAACTTCTTATATTCCAATTAATTTTAAAAAGGCCTGCTTTTCCATATTAATACATTGTGTTAGTCTCAACCGGAGGTAACAATTTCGTGCCTATGCACACATTATATGTATGCCTATAATCACATTTCTGGTAATGATAACTGTTCATAATTAATTCAAGCATCCTCAATTAATCTCATATTCACCAAAAATCTAGTTTCAAATTTTCACAACACTGACAGCAACACGCGTGGCATGAAGAGCTCATAACTATTTACCCGAATTAATGTGTCATATTTAACGCCACCTGGGCACTCACCTTATAGGCTAAAACTCAATATTACAGCACCAATATGGCTAAATATGCACAGAAACACATAAAAGAATTATCAATTAAGCCTAATAGGCATGACTCCCTAGTAATACCATAGTACAAATTTTTATTTCACAAAGGGAAAATTTAAACTCATAAATTTTTTACCACAAGGACCTCGTCCTTATATAACTTCCATCGCTGCTTTTAGCCCAGTTTAAATATTTCACATCATATATAAAAAAATGCGAGGATCTCGTCCTCAACTCTGAATCACAAGTATTTTGCACATTGTGCCAACTGCAATTTTCCATTTCCTTTCTTTCTTCTTTTTAATAAATTCCCTAAATAATTTCCACAACAAATAATGGACCTCCGTACCAATAGGGCATATAATTCATAAAATCGAAATCGTTATTCCGAAATCACATCAAAACCCACTATAGTGAGTAATAATAAAAAGTCAATTTTGGACTTATAGTCTGTCACGCCCCGAACCATGGCCTAGATGTAACACGACACCCCGAACCAACTAGCTGGCTAAATCAACATGTGATATCGTAACATACTAAATGCGGAAGATAAACTAACACATGCTGGTATATGAAAGTCTGGATGAAAAAAATGAAAGTGCGGAAATACTAATACAATTCTAAAACATATTTGTAGCAAACATAGCTCAATATGAAAAGCCTGCGACTCTGTCTAACTGTTATTCTAGTCTATGAAGCCTCTAATGAAGTACTGAAAATACTGATTGTCTGAAAATGCTGAAGACTGTAAGGTAATGATAATGCCCCGAAAAAACTGGGGATCACCAAATAGCTGGTACGAGAATCCCAGCGCTCTGAATCATCAACCTGTAAATCATTAGCCTGCATCGATGCAGGTCCGGGCAAAAGGGATGTCAGTACATTTGAATTGCACTGGTATGTAAAGCAACTGAATGAAAGAATTATAAATACTGAAACTGAAACTGAGCTGATAACTGAGAATTGATAATTGATAACTGAAATGATAACTATAGAAACTGAACTGAAATGATAACTGATAACTGATAACTGAAATGATAACTGATAACTGATAACTGAAATGATAACTGATAACTGAACTGAACAAAGGAAGTAAGGATATGAATACTCCCTCTTCTGAATGATGAACAACCTGTTTATCTAAATAAGCTACGACCTCGGCAATATATATGTGCATAAGCTACGGCCTCAGGCCCAAGTATACGTATTCGTAACTATGACCTCAGGCCCATGCATAAAGCATAAACTACGGCCTCAGGCCCAAACATGCATAAAGCATAAACTACGGCCTCAGGCCCAAGTATGCATAAAACATAAAAACTACAGCCTCAGGCCCAAATACAGGTGTTCAACATTCAGGAACTGAGAATCAAACTGCAATACATGATAGTGAAATACTGAATCACACTGAGTTACATGATTCTGGAGTACTGGATCACACTGAGTTACATAATACTGGAATACTAAATAGGGCTAGACTGAGACATGTATTCTTGAACTGACTATGAACACTGAAACTTTAACTATTTATTCGCCAACCCTTTCAACTTTAATATATATCAATACAAGTCAAAGGGATTCCGTATTAGCAATAATACTCATGTTTTGGTCACTTAGGCATTTTATCAAACACTTGGTGGGTATAAAGCTTCATAGCCCTCATTAATGGTGTTTCTGCACCCAAACACCCATTCTCTTGCTCCTAGATAAATTCTAAAACATCTAATTGCTATGTTGAATACCCTAATTTATCACCCATAAGATAAACGATATATTTAATCAATAATAAACAATCAACAACCCAATCCTATAATTTTTCATGCTTTTCTATCAAACCCATCAAATCATATCTCATGAACATAGAGTCTGTATCATTAATTCAATGCTAGAATCAATTAGAGGGTGAAGACATTACCTTTTGAAGTTCAATCCCCTTGAATTCGAGTTCAAGGGTTGCTTCTCTCAACAAATGATGCCCCAATCAAATATCTAATGATATGGAGGGTTCACCCATGTTAATAAGATGTTGGAAAATTAAAATTAACTTAGAATCACCATTAGAACTTACCTTGGATTGTGGAGGGACCCTTAAGGAGTTAGATTTTTGAAAGCTCCCCTTTCTAGAGCAAGTTTTTGCGTTTTGGGGGTGTGGGGGACGAAGTAGGGCTTTAAAATGGCCCCCCAAGTGCACTCCCGTGCAACTGTAGGCTTGACCGCGCACCTGACCGCGCAAAATGGCAGTAACACTGTCACAGGTGCGCGGCGCGCACTTGGCGTGCATATTGCGCTGTGTTCTATAAAACGCACATAACTTTTTGCATAGAGATCCGTTTGGGCTCCATAATATATTGTTGGAAGCCATTTCAAAGGCACACAACTTTCATCTTTTGAGTTTTCCCAAATTCCTTACACATTTCAACTAAATGCTGATAGAAGACGGACCTTTTGTAAACTTAGTCAATTTTGTCGAATCTTATGCACCTCACTCTCCATCTTGATTCCGAAACAACTATTTTCACCAATAATCATCCCTCTAGGACTTCGTATGTCTTAAATATCAAATTAATACCCATTTAACATATCCACACCTAGTCCGAATATACGGGGTGTTACATAGTCCTCAATAATATACAAAAATAAAAATGATAGACAGGGCTAACATTCTCAAATCTCCCAACAGGGATAAACATATAAGTGAGTCACAAAAATACGAAGCTCACCCATATAAAGGAGCATAATAGGAGGACTCGCCTCAATATTCAGAACCAAATCAAATTAAGGAAAAATATCCTTCTATAACAACTTGGGATCGTACCTGTAACGGCACCATCTGGTGTAGCGGACTCAGCCACACCGCAGAAAATATATCAACGGGTTGGGCCTCCCTCTCTAGGGCGCCCTCTACCCGCCTGTCCTCCACCCCTAACTAGCTGTGCACGTGGGTAGTAACTGCATTAGGGCCCATAGCCTGAGTGTTCTGATGAAATCCACCTCTCCCAAGTCTGGGACAATCTCTCATGATGTGCCTAGTATCACCACACTCATAACAACCCTCTGAGGTCGCGATTGCTCGTGCTGAGTCTCTGCCGGATAACTGGAATAACCACTATAAGAATCTCGTATCGGTGGTGCATTATAAGAACTGACTAGGGCACCCCGAGTAATCTGATGTGCGAACTGAGCTGGCCGACTGCTCGAGCCTCCGCCATAATGGATCATAGGTGAAAAGTAAAATCCACTGGACCCTCCAGAGCTTCGAGACCTTTTGGCCTCCTTAGACTCCCTTTTCTCACCTAGAACACTCTCAATCCTCCTTGCAATCCCCACTAACTGCTGAAATAGAGTATCAATTTGCAACTCTTGAGCAATGCATATTTTAAGATCATAATCGATCCCCTCAATGAATCTGCGGACCCGCTCTCTGACGGTAGGAACCAAAGTAGGTGCATGACGGGCTAACTGTAACACCCCGTAAATTCGGCTTAGGTATGAATGAGTTAAAGGAGTAGTAAGGTTATATTTTGGATATATGAAGTTCTATCGGGATGATTATGGGTAAAATAGTTGTTTCAAAATCAAGATGGAAAGTGAGGTGCATAAGATTTGACAAAATCAACTAAGTTTGCAGAAGGTCTATCTTCCAGCAGGTTTTAGTGAAAATGTGTAAGGAAATTGAGAAAACGCCAAGCACCAAAGTTGTAGACCTTTGAAATATCTTTCCAACGATATATTATGGAGCCTGAACGGATCTCTATACAAAAAGTTATGCACATTTTACAGAACAGTATGCGATATGCGCGCCCGGTAGCGCGCCCATAGCGCGACCGCACTAATTTTGAGGCAGTGTTACTGCCGTTTAGCGCAGTCAGTAGCGCGGGCAGGTCTCCAGGTGCGCGAGCGCGCTCGTGGGGGGTCATTTTAAAGCTATATTTCGTCCCCCACAGCCCTAAAACATAAAAACTTACTCTAGAAAGGAGAACTCTCAAAAACCTAACTCCTTAGGGGTCCTTCCACCACCCAAGGTAAGTTCTAATGATGATTCTAAGTTAATTTTAATTTCCCAACATCTTATTAACATGGTAAACCCTCCATATCGTTAGATATTCGATTGGGACATCATTGTTGAGAGAAGGAACCCTAGAACTCGAATTCAAGAAGATTGAACGTCAAGAAGGTAATATCTTTACCCTCTAATTGATTATAGCGTTGGATTAATGATTGTAGACTACAAGTTCATGATATATGAGTTGATGGGTTTGATAGAAAAGCATGAATGGTAATAGTTTGGGGTGTTGATTGTTGATTATTGGTTAAGGGTGTTGTTTACCTTATGGGTGATAAAGAATGATGTTGATTATAACCATTTGAGACTTTTGAATTTATCTAGGAGCAACATAATGGGTTATTGGGTGTAGAGACAGCACTAATACGGTCTATGAAGCTTTATGTCACCAAGTATTTGAGAAAATGCTTAAGTGACCAAAACATGAGAATTATTGCTAATATGGAATCCCTTTGACTTGTATTGATATAGATTAAAGTTGAAAGGGTTGGCAAATGTTGCATTACGCTCAAGAGCAGGAAGTTAAGGTATGTGAGGCTAACTCTCTATGTTTGGAAATTTTAATGATTCTCCCTACACTACGTTTCTTTTATGACGTTACCAATTGCCTCAGAAATATACTTAAGCCTAATTCCTTGAATAGTTGCAGAACTTCTATTCTCTAGCTTCATAACTCGCTCATGACTTTCATTATGAACGTTGTGAGCTCATTTCGTATTCAATATAGACTTGGGTTTGATGTCCCTGAGTCTCAGTATAGCTTACTCAGCATGTCATAAACAGTTAAAGTTTCAGTGTTCATATTCAGTTCAAGAATATATGTCTCAGTCCAGTCCTATTCAGTATTATGTAACTCAGTGTGATTCAGTATTCAAGTATCATGTAACTCAGTATGATTCAGTGTTTCAGCATCATGTATTTCAGTATGATTCTCAGTTCCTGAATGTTGAACACCTGTCTTTGGGCCTGAGGTCGTAGTTTATGCTTTATGCATCTTTGGGCCTGAGGCCGCAGTTTATGCTTTATGCATTTTGGACCTGAGGTCGCAGTTATGTATACGTATACTTGGGCCCGAGGCCGCAGTTGTGCATATATATATATTGGACCTGAGGCCGCAGTTTAATATTCAGATGAACAGGTTGTTCAACATTCAGAAGAGGGAGTATTCATATCCTTACTTCCTTTATTCAGTTCAGTTATCAGTTATCAGTTATTAGTTCAGTTATCAGTTATCAGTTATCTTGTGAGTTATCAGTTCAGTTACCAGTTCTCACTTCAGTTTCAGTTTCAATAGTTATCATTTCAGTTATCAGCTTAGTTTCAGTTTCAGTATTTATAATTCTTTCCTTCAGTTGCTTTACATACTAGTACAATTCAAATGTACTGACGTCCCTTTTGCCGGGGGCCTGTATCTCACAATGCAGGTAATGATTTGCAGGTTGATTATTCAGAGCGCTAGGATTCTCGTACCAGCTGTTTGGTGATCCCCAGTTCTTTCGGGGCATTATCATTGCTTTACAGTCTTTCAGTATTTACAGGCAGTCAGTGTTTTCAGTACTTCATTAGAGGCTTCATAGACTAAAGTAACAGTTAGACAGAGTCTCAGGCTTTTCATGTTAAGTTATGTTGGCTACAAATATGTTTCAGAATTGTATTAGTATTTCCGCACTTTGATTTATATCATCGAGACTTTCAGTATATCAGCATGTGTTAGTTTATCTTCCGTATTCAGTATGTTATGATATCACATGTTGATTCAGCCAGCCAGTTGGTTCGCTCGGTCACATGTAGTTAGGCACCGAGTGTCGTGTTACGTCCAGGCCCAGGTTCGGGGCATGACACTAACTCACTAAACCTGATGGCATATTCTGACACTATCATGGTGCCCTGATGTAACCGTTCAAACTCTGTGCACCACGTATCTCGGAGAGTCCGAGGAACAAATTCTTTCAAAAACATCTCCGAAAATGGAGCCAAAGTTGGTGGTGCTGCATTGGCTGGCCTACCCTCTTCATAAACTTGCCACCACTGATACGCTACTCCTCACAGCTGAAATGTAGTAAAGGCATCCGCCTACTTCCACAATACCCATTGTGCGGCGGATATGATGACACTTTTCTAGAAATCCCTTAGAATCCTCTGTAGCTATGCCACTAAAAATAGGTGGGTCATACCTCTTAAACCTCTCAAGTCTCTTTTATTCTTTTCTGATGCCTCTGGCCTTACCTCAGGCTGAACCGGAATAACAGGCTGTACCGGTACTATACCTGGAACCTGACCAATGTGAACCTGCTGCTCTGGAGTACGGGCTGTAGGAGTCTAACCTACTACTCCAATTTGTGAAACATTTGGTGAAATAGAGATCAGTCCCGCCCGAGTTAATGTACCATCATGTTTAGGAACTGTGCTAAAGTCTCCTGAAGTCCAGGGGTAACATGTGTTTTTGGTACTTGTCCCCCAACTGGAGCTACTGGCAGCTCCTCAACTGCTGCTCTGACTGGTATTCTAGCTGTGACACGTGGTTTTCCTCGGCCTCTACCCCGGCCCCGGCCTCTTACGGCCATAACAGTATGTGTGGGTGCATGCTCCGCTGACTCGGTAGCACGCGTCCTCACCATCTGTAAGAGAATAGAGATACAAATGCTTAAATTCCACAATCAATAAATCTGCACGACAGGAATGAAAGAAGTGGAAATTTTCCTAATAGTTCCGTAGTCTCTCGAAGATAAATACAGACCTCTCCGTACTGATCCGCAAGACTCTACTAGACTCGTTCGTGACTCGTAGAACCAATGAACCTAGAGATCTGATACCAACTTGTCACGATCCAAAATTCCACCACAGGTATCGTGATGGCACTTAGTCTCTAAGGCTTAGTAAGCCGATCATAATAACAATTCAAGCCATTTTATTTAAAACAGAATCAAAACCAAGTGTCCAAACTAACATCGGAATTATTCAAACAAACTCCCAAGACTGGTAATACTGAGCCCCGAACTCTAACCGAATACATGTACTGATCTCAAGGATCGAATATACAATATTGTTAGAGTAAAAGTTGACAGTACAATAAAATGGAAAGACTCCAAGGTACTGCGATGACCAAGCAACTCTAACTTAAGTCCTTGCGATCACACTCTAACTATGTCTGAGTCCGATATCTCCAATACCTCGTCTGTACAAAAATGTGCAGAACTGTAATATGAATACACCACAGTCGGTACCCAGTAAGTATCAAGATTAACCTCGGTGGAGTAGTGACGAGGTACAGTCAAGACACTCACTACTCTAATACCCTATGCAATATAGCATAAAAATAATAGGAAGCCACTAGCAGTGATAACAACAATAATCCACCAATGATATTAACAACAAGGCAACAAGAACACCATAAATATTTCTCAAATGAATAAGGAACAAAGATACAACCAATTAATCAAGTCACTCAAATATACGTCTTTCAAATGTAAGTATTTCAAGTATAAATCTTTCAAATATAAGTTTTTCCGATAAAAATCTTTAGAATATAATCCTTTCAAATAAATATATATTTCGAATATACTCCCTTCAAATAAATATATTTCGAACATAATTCTTTCCAATAAATATCCTTCACCGTAATTCTTTCAAATGATATTTTTGAATATAATTATTTCAAATAAAAGCCACCTTATGACACCTCATTTCATAATCGTAAAAATACGAGTCTTAGCTCACTTTCATATTTCCACGGCAGCTCGTGCCCATATTTCTATCATAACCGCACGGACGACTCACGTGCCAAAAATATCAATATATAAAATCCATATCAATTTATTTTCAATAAACTAAGGTTACAATTTTTTTAAATCAACAAAGAAATGAATTTATTTTTGAAATAGTTTGAGTGAAGAGAATGACATTTCAATTAAAATAAAGCATCTAATAAGCTACTGATTTTAATGTAAAACTTATTAAATTAAAACATAATCGTAATTTCTTTTATTTAAAACAAGTCATTCATCGAAAACAAGTACAAACCAGAAATACAAATCCTCAGAGTGTCGTACGAAAAGCCAACACAATGTAATAGGAGTAAACAACAGGGGCGCTCCCGAGGTGGCGCCTCGTAATTCCAACAGTAAATACACGACTAGAGATCTCCCGAGGTACTGCCTCGTAGTCACAAAAGTAAATATGCAAGACAGGGGAGCTCCAGAGGTACCGCCTTGTAGTCATAAAAGTAAATATGCAAGACAGGGTGAGCTCCCGAGGTACCACCTCGTAGTCCAAAAGTAAATATGTATGACAGGGAAAAATCCCGAGGTACCACCTCGTAGTCCCAAAAGTAAATATACAAGACATGGGGAGCTCCCGAGGTACCGCCTCGTAGTACCAAAAGTAAATATCACAGCATAATACAACATGCACCTCAGGTGCTCAAATATTACAACACATCACAAATTTGCACATCAAGTGCTCAAATATTACAACATGTCGCAAATTGCACATCAAGTGCTCAAATATTACAACATGTCACAAATTTCCCATAGGCCACAACCAATTCTAAAGATATGCCAAAATTAATTAATTCCACAGCAATTAGCCCAAGGCTCCACACAACGTATATAAAACCTCAAAAACAACCATAAAGATGGAAAAGTAACTCAGCATAGGACAACGCCTTCTTTAATCCAAATTTTCGATAAATATATAATGCCTCTTTTTAAACTTATTTACTTAATTATTTGCAGATAGTAAAATCAATAATATAATTATTTCTGGGGAATATCGAATCAACAAGCACAGAGAATTCGCGTAAAAATTCAAGTAGCAATCACACCAATTTATCATATAATAACAAATTCGACAAATAAGGATTTGAGGCATGGCAAATAGAGGATTAAATAAATGTCCACAATTATTCAGTTTAATACGTAAAAATGCTTAAGACTTTAAACCAATACGTTTTGAATAAGCCCGAGTACGTGATCTCCACCTCGCGTACACGGCTTTTTCACATTTCACAAATGGCACATAATACTAAATGCCTAAGTGGTAATTCTCCCACTCAAGGTTAGGCAAGATACTTACCTTTACTGAGTTAGGAAAATATTAAAAAATAGCCTTCTCGCTTGAATTAACCTCCAGACAGCTCAAAACTATCCAAATTAATTGTATAACTTCATTAAAATTAATCGGAAACAATTCCGGATAATAAAACATCGACTTAAAATTTTACATTAAAAAGTCAACCAAAAGTCAACGCGGGACCCGCCTCTCGGAACCCGACATAATTATTATGAAATACGAACACTCATTCCGATACGAGTTCAACCGTACCAAAATTTTTAAATTCCGATAACGAATCGTCCTCCAAATCTTAAATTTCATTTTTGAAAAGTTTTACAAATTTTTTCAATTTCTTCCATTTGATTCACTAATAATGGATGAAAATAACCATGGAATCATGAAGTATAATAACTTTTGGATATAGAACACTTACCCTAATCCATATGGTGAAGATCGCCTCAAAAACCGCTTCAATCAGAGCTCCATAGATCCAAATATGTTAAAATGGCCAAAACTCCCTTTTTATAATCTGTCCAGGCAAGTCGCATCAACGCGACTTGTCCCAAAATTTCCAGGTAAAAACGGATGTACCAGTCTTCAGTCAATCGATCACAACTTTCTGTACATATGTCCAAATGATAAATTGTTTATCTTTCTGGAAACTACAATCAAAGAGCTACAAATTTCAAAGTCGGCTCTGCGCATCAGTAATTTGGCACACACCAGCAGTTAAAAATGGCCTAAACATAATCTGAAACCACTGTGAAACTCACCCGAGCCCCTCGGGACCCTGTCCAAACACACCAACAAGTCTCAAACCATATTATGGACTTAGTCCAGGCCTCAAAGCACATTAAAAAATGCCGAAATTACAAATCACACATCAAATCGAATTATGAGTTTTCAAATCTTCCAACTTCTGTATTGTACGCCAAAACATATCAAATCAATCCGTAATGACTCCAAATTTTGCACACGAGTCATAAATGACGTAACAGAGCTGTTCCAATTTTCAAAATCAAAATCCGACCTCGTTATCAAAATTTCCACCTTCGGTCGAATTTTCCAAAATTTTTCTATTTTCCAACTTTCGCCAATATGCGTCGAATTGTCTTACGGACTTCCAAATCCAAATTCGGAAAACTCCTAAGTCTGAAATCACCATACAAAGCTATTGACATCATCAAAATTTCATTCCGAGGTCATTTGCTCAAAAGTCAACTCTCCGGTCAACTCTTTCCATTTATACTTCAAAATGAGTATTTTTTCTTTAAATTTAATTTCGAATCTTCCGAAAACCAAACACGGCCACGCACGCGGGTCATAATACATATTACGAAGCTTCTCGAGACTTTAAGTCGCTGAACGGGGCATAAATTCTTAAAGCAATAAGTCGGGTAGTTACAGATTGATTGAAGATTGAAACAAAGTATGGAGGTTATGGTACTATCGCTAGTGTGAGAGCTTAGGCCTTGAAGGTGCTCTATTTAGTTGGTTATGAATTGTGGAAGATTGTTCCGGATTCGACGGTTGCTCTTGTGTGTCATGGGAAAAAGATCACTGTGGATCCTTGGAAGGGTATTGGCCCAATATGGTATGGTCAGAATCGATTGAGGTCTGTGGAGGGATCTATAGGTGAGTGTGTGCTCTATATCAGGCCGGATGTGTTCATTTCAGCATAGTGTTGTTTATGGAAGAGTACTTAGGCCTTGGATGTTACTTCTGTCGTCAGCTATTCCATGTAATACTCTATTATGCCGTGTGGGTTGTGAGGTGGTTTGACTATTCACACTCGTATTGAGATCCCGTGTAGTGTGTGGTGTTATATGAGCAAGATGGCTCTCTAGATGCAGATCATTTATTGCACCTTATTGTGCTTGAGTTTTGTGGCGTATGCCGTTGTCTGTCTCCCCAAGGATGGTATTACGCACTTTGCATGCTTGTGGTCGATATTTTGGTATTTCATAGTTATGAGCATTTTAGCTCGGTAAGTATTTCCTTATAAATCATTATGTGTGGATCGGGTGGCACGCCGACCCGGGTATGTTGTTTGGATCGGGTGGCACGCCGCCACGGGTATGTTGTTTGGATCGGGTGGCACGCCGCCACAGGTAACATGGTTGGATCGGGTTGCATGACGCAACGGTATCATGTGTGGATCGAGTTGCACGCCGCAATGGTATCATATGTTGATCGGGTTGCACGCCGCAACAGTGTGATGTTGAGTACAGTTTCCCATATCTATTCTTGTGTGTTTTGTTTCTCATTTTCTGAGAAAGGTTCATAACATACCTTCGGTTGTTTAGTTAGTTGCATAGGTTGAGTAGTTCCTTCCAGAGTTCGTTTTCCTTACATATCACATTCGAGTTGTGGCTTGTTGGCACATGGTGGCATCATATGAGACTTTTGGTTGTTTCTGCGGTGGCTTATTGCCTGAGCAACTTATACTGGGTGAGACGAGATTTATTGGACCTAGGATCGCTGCGATCAGATTTTTATGAGGCACATTAAAATGGTTCTTGTCGAGAGGAAAAACTCGATGATTTGTTGACTCGGCAATTTGTTATGAATTTCTACACATCTCTTCCATCGTGGCGATATTGAAAGAGTGGGAACAACACTTATATGTGTCATGAGGTGTGCTGTGGGCATCAGATTCGTGGAATATCGGCTACTGTTATCAAAGGATGGTATTATGGTCGTGTGAATTATGCGGTGCATGGTGTGAATTCAGCAAAGGTATGCAATCATATTTTGGTACATCGTGTAGTGATTGATACGGTGTTCGTATGTTGGAAAAAAGGCTTGGTAGAAAATTTCGGATGTTGGAATTTGGCTCTAAGGATTATTTGTCTAAATAAAAGGGAGATTCTTCAGACTGGCTCGAACTAATGTGCTCAATTGGGTTGTGGTAGCAGGGGTAGGTGCACGAGGTGTTATACAGTGATAAGTGATTTCAGACAACTCTAGAGCAGTTCACGTATGTTTAAGTGGGAGAGAATGTAACGACCCAGCCGGTCGTTTTGAGCTCTAGCGCGTCATTCGGCAGTTTGAGGCCATGAGCAGCTTCACTTCAAGTATTGTGACCTGTACGCGTGCTTGAAATTAAATTTCGGGAAGTTCGGAGTTGATTTGGAATATGCTGAGAAGCTTAGCAATGAATACTACATTGTTGCCTATAAGACTAATACAGAACAACTCAGACACACCTGATTCAGATAAACTAGGAACTAAGACTCGCATCTTTGACACATGGGCCCGCTTTCATCATCCTTACCCAGATCTCTTCTATTCTGTGATCTAGGATGATTAGATGAGGTTACCCTATACCATAGGGTAGCCCTACAGAGCCAAAATGAAAGGTTCATTCCACAAAATAAAAAGCTTTTTTTACGAGGTACAAATAGAAATTCCTCCCTGAAGCTTTAAGTTGGAAGAATTGACTAAAGTATGATTTATGAGTAAACAACCTCGGAATTGAGATTTGAAGGTCCCAACAAGTTTGTATGATAATTTTGGACTTGGGCGTATGTCCAGATCAGGTTTTGGATGACCCGGGAGCGTTTCGGCACCTATTGTGGAAGTTAGCATTTTGGAAGAATTTCATAAATTTGGGTTGAAGTGCATTTTAATGTTATCGATGTCTATTTGGGATTCTCAGTCCAGGAATAGATCCGTATGGTGATTCTGGTATTGGGAGCGCGTCCGGTTATGGATTTGGAGGTCCATAGGTCATTTTGGCGTCGTTTGACGAAAGTTAGAAATTTGAAGGTTTTTGAGAAGTTTGACCAGGAGTGGACTTTTTGATATCGGGGTCGGATTCCGATTCCGAAAGTTGGAGTAGATCCGTAATGTCGAATGTGACGTGTGTGGAAAATTTTAGGTCAATCGGACGGGATTTGATAGGTTTTGGCATCGAATGTAGAAGTTTGAAGTTCTAAAGTTCATTAAGCTTGAATTGGGGTGCAATTCATGAATTCGACGTTGTTTGATGTTATTTAAGGCCTCAAGCAAGTTCGTGTTATGTTTTAGACTTGTGTGGGTGCTTGGTTTGGATCCTCGGGGGCTCGGGTGAGTTTCGGATTAGCTTTGGAGTATTTTGTTAAGAATTTGGAGTGCTGGTTCTGGTATAATAGCAATTGTGATGTTTTGGTCGCAAATGCGACTATCGCATTTGCGAGGTAGTCCTCGCATTTGCGAAGCTGGGCTGCTGAGGGAATGGATCACATTTGCGACAATATGGTCGCTTTTGCGGAGCCTGAAGAGTTCGCATTTACAAACTCTATATCGCATTTGCGATGAAGGCCTGGTTTGTCAGAGGTCGAATTTGCGATGCTTTGTTCGCATTTGCGAACACCCTGTAACAAATGCGACATCTGCGACTGGAGCGAAGGGCTTTTTATTCCGAGACTTATCTCATTTCCCTCTTGGACTTAGGCGATTTTTGAGAGCATCTTGAGAAGGGTTCCATCAACATCAAGAGGTAAGTGATTTTTACTAGTTGTGAGTTAAATGCAAGGTTTATATATGGATTTAGACATGAAAATTTATAGAAATTTGGGATTTTGAAGAAAAACCTAGAAATTGGTATTTTTGGATTTTGACCACGAATTTGGGCATGAAATTGAGATTATATATTTGAATCGTGGGATTATGGGTAATATTTATCCTCAAAAATTTTTGGAATCCGGGTATGTGAGTGCAAGTTTAAGTGGCCAAGAGGCTATTTTGCCTATTTAAAATTTTCTTTTTCTGAAAATGGTTTAGGGTATAAAAATTTATTTTGAAGTTTGAGACAAATATTTAAGTTTTTCTTTTCTAAAAACTTGTAACAAATATTTAATTCAAAACAGTATCACAGAGTGAGTGTATCATGTCATAAGAAAAAAAGAAAAAATGGCGAGCTTCTCAATTAAAAGAAATTAGTAAATTTAGAATTTAATCAATTATTTTTGAATTGCCATGTCATAAGAATTTTGTAATATTTCTCGAAAAAAACATACACTTAATTAAATGAAGTAATGAGCTTCTCAAAGGGGGAAACATAGAGAGAGGATAACATTTGGAATATTTGTTTAAGGGGACTTTTACATAGATATACTAAAATAAACATACTCTACTAAGATTCGTAAGTTCTCGCATTAATAATCTTGGTCTCTATCAAACTTTTTGTTTTTGCTTATTTTGAGCTTATATATTGTCGGGTATTAAATTCGGATATCGTGTCGCTCTCTATGGGCTGGCCTAACTCATTTGGAATGAGATATAGTTTGAGAATAAAATAACTTCTTTGGAGAAGTTACTACACGTTTGGGTGTAGTTGAGAGCAGTTTTCACAAAGCATTTAATTTCTTTCCCTATAAAAGTTATTTTGGTCTTCCTATCCCAAAAAAAAAAAAAAAAAAAAAAAAAAAAATAGAACGAGCAACAAGAAAGAAAATTACTTTGCCTTTCTTATCAATCTTCTTCTTTAACATTTCTCCTTCTTTTGCAAAACACACGTAAAGAAAGACATTTAGTTAGTGGAACTATACTTTCTTTTCCAAGATAATCAAAGTTGAACTTAGGGGCAATTTTTCTGGGCTGTGATTTTACTCTGCTGCGTAACAGGTAAATGATTCTAATTCCTGTTTTTACTGAACTTAATTAACAATGGCCTCAGAGCCTACGTTGTTTGCTCCTAATTGTTGCCAACGGCCAGTTCCATTTTTGGTCCAAACTTCTCGTAATCAGTGAATTCTTTTGTGATAAGTTATTTGGCTTCTTTGATCTCTAGTGAATAATTGTTTTTTTTAAAGTGACGCATAAAGGGGCATATTGTAACTTTTGTCCAAGAAGGGATTCTTTAAAGCCAAATACCCTCGAATATGTGATATGCATCGTCTATAAGTGGCTTGACAGAAAATATGGAAGAGAGTTTTCAAATTCATTCAAGTGAAATGGATAATTATAATATGATGTAACCTCCGTTTGTTCTGCCACATGCAATTTCTAGGTTTAAGAAATTATTTCAAGGTGTCTTTGTTCGTTGCTGTTGTAGCCGCATATATTTTTTCAAAGTATAATGCACTTCAGTTTGTTTTTTGTTCAAAAGTGGAATTTATTTTTCTTTGTAAATAAGGTTTCCAAGTCAAAAGGATTCTGATTGTTTCAAAGTATGCAAACTGAGTATTCTGTTTACCATTGATTCTTTTAACCACGTGGTATGCGTATAGTTTATGTAATTACATCATTTAATTACAAAATGTACATAATAGTATGTAAATTACATTGAAATAATGATATACTCTTCTGTGCACTTTGTTAATTAGGAGAAATTGAATAATGTGTTATCGGAAAAATTTTATATGTTCAGACCATGATATTTTTTAATTTGGTCTGTATACAATTTACTGTATCTTAATATTAAAATAAGTTTAGTCTTAATCCCTCAATTAATATCTTTATACAAGTAATTGTGGTATATGTTGTCACATTGAATGGTTGTAGTCATTCTAATTGTTTCCATGGTCCTAATTTCAAATATGGCTGAACAGGGATAAGTTCGAATTGCTCCAAGTTGGAGTTCTCGAAGTCAAGGAAGGGGACAACGTAAAAGGATACGTCATCACAGGACTTATTTCTATAATGATTCAAACTCGAAGCCTGAAGTCATCAGGAATGTCCCAAGGGCGAGGCAAAATGAGTTAAGGGATCGAAGGGCTGAACGAAGGGAAGGAGAAAAGAAATTTAGGGAGTTTAAGGAATTTAAAATGGGCCTTCATACTTCCATTCCTGAATATGTACACCTTTTTAGGTTAAAAAGAGATGAATTGTCTAATTACATAGAGAGAACTGATTGGGAAGCATTAGCTATTTTAGCAGACTCTCTTCGAGAGCCTTGGGGTGAAATTTTGTCACGACCCCGGTTCGCCCTCCGTGAACCATCGTGACGGCACCTAGTCTCTACGACTAGGTAAGCCTAACAATGCGGAAAATAACAACATTTGCAGAAGAAATAACTAAAAAACCGAAATAGTAAAATAAAATAGTATTTGAAATGCCTCCCGGCATACACAATATCAACTCTCGAAACTAATAACATTTCCCAAAACCCAGAATCTCATGATCACAAGCTTTTGAATGTCTAATATCTAACTCCAGAATATCTAACAGAAAGGAAATACAGAAGGGTTAATACTTAAAGCAAGAGTAGAAAGGGACTCTTCGGTCTGGGGACGTGGCAGATATACCTTGGAGTCTCTACAAGCGCCTCGCCTCAAGCATGGTAAGTCTGAGTCGCCGTACCTGGATCTGCACATGAAAAACATGCGCAGGAAGGGCATGAGTACACCACAGCGGTACTCAGTATGTGCCAAGCCTAACCTCGGTCGGGTAGTAACGAGAAGGGTCAGGGCCCTACTGAGGTTAAAGGAAATGCAAGATATAACAGTGTAGAATAAGACAGTATACTTAAGTGCAACAGTAAGAAAGTAACACAAGATAGAAGAACAATCACGGAAATAAATACAGCTCAACATAGAGATAACAACCGGGGGATCTCCCAGGATACCGTCCTGTAGTCCCCAAATATAAATATCCAGTGGATCTCCCGGGTGCAGTCCCGTAGTCCAACTCATAATGCGCAGGGATCTACCAGAATACCACATCCGTAGTCCCAAATATAAATACTCAATACTGAGGGAATCTACCGGGTGCAGTCCCGTAGTTCCAATATAAAAGTGCAGGAGAATCTCCTGGAATACAATTCCGTAGTCCCAACGTAAACATACAGGGGGGGATCTCTCGGGATACCGTCTCGTAGTCCCAAAGTAAACACACAACAGCAACACAAAAGAATACTCAATTCGGTTCGAATTTCCATACCAAAATAAAACAGGTATTTATAGCCTAGCATGCTGCACATAATCCAAATAAGGCAATTTGAGAAGGTAAGGCAATTAAGTCAACTAAACATGCTTCCCTAAGCTAATAGCAGGCTTAAATTACACACGGTATGAACAGGAAACAGAAAAATCACATTTATAGTTACTTAAAGAAAACGAATTTTTCAATAATTTGCACAAGTACGCACTCGTCACGTCACGTACAGGGCATTTCAATTATCAACAAATCAAATCCTAAGGGGAGTTTCCCCCACACAAGGTTAGACAAGCCACTTACCTCGAACCTGCTCCAAATCAACCTGAAACCACGTTCTTGCCACGAGTATTCGACTCCAAATGGCCCAAATCTATTCAATTCAATTGCAAAAATGTAAATAAAACTTCAAGTAACTGATTCTACAAATAAATTCTAAGCTAATACGCAATTAGGTAAAATGACTAAAATGCCCCTCGGGCCCACGTCTCGGAATCGGGTAAAATTTATATTTTCAGAATCCTCGTACTCTCACGAGTTTGTGCATACCAAAATTATCCAAATCCAAGGTCAAATTCCCCATCAAAATTCGAATTCTAGGTCTAAGAACTTTCTTCCAATTTTTCCCCAATTTCCACCTCCAATCCGAAATTATATGACAAAACTAGCAATAGATTAATGGAATACAACTAGAAAGGGATAAAGAATTGTTACCCAATGATTTCCTCTTCAACTTCCTCCCAAAATCGCCCTCTCCCGAGCTCCAATTTGATTTTTCCAAGTTTTGAAACTAAACCCTCGAAATCCCTATTTTCTGTCCAGCAATTCCGCTTCTGCGGTCAAGGGACCGCACATGCGGTCTCGCTTCTGCGGAAAAACGACCGCATCTGCAAAACCCATTAAAGTCCCAAAATTCGCACCTGCGACTTACTCACCGCATCTGCGGTGACGCAGGTGCGTGAATCCTTCCGCACCTGCGGCTCCTTGCTTTTCCTCAGTTGGCCGCTTCTGCGGCTAAATTCCGCATCTGCGGGAGTCGCATGTGCGGCCTCTGAACCGCAGATGTGGTTATGACAGCAGCCCAAAGAACTTCAGCTGCAAACTCTAAGTTTCCAACTTCCCGTTAACCATCTGAATTGATACCGAGGCCCCCGAGACCTCCACCAAAAGCACAAACAAGTCATATACCACCATCCACACTTATACAAATCTTCCAAACACCTAAAACAACATCGGACCAACCAATTAGCATCGGATTCAAGCCTATGAACTTCAAAAACTCTCAAAATACGCTTTCGATCAAAAAGTCTATCAAACCTCGTCCGAATGACCTGAAATTTGCACACACGTCACATTCAACATTACGGAGCTACTCCAACTTTTGGAATTCCATTCCGACCCTCGGATCAAAATCTCACTATTGAACCGGAAACTTCAAAAATTCAGCTTCCGGCATTTCAAGCCTAAATTAGCTATGGACCTCCAAAACACAATCCGAACATGCTCCTAAGCCCGAAATCACCCAACGGAGCTAACGAAACCATCGCAATTCCACTCCGAGGCTGTCTTCACACTCTTCCGACTACGGTCAAATTTCTAAAACTTAAGCTCTCATTTAGGGACTAAGTGTCCCAAAACTCTCCGAAACTCTAAATAATTCCTCCCGGCAACTCACAATAGCAGAAACAAACACGGGGAAATCAGTTAATAGGGGATCGGTGCGTTAATTCTTAAAACGACCGGCCGGGTCGTTACAAATTTTAACTGAGATTTATCATGATATATGTCCTAGTGCACCTTTTAGCGTATATGTGCAAGAGTTAGTATTCGATTGGTACATGTATGTCCTAGCAAACATGTAAATTGTTGTTATGTGTTATATCTTAATGAAATTTAAATTATGTCATTTGTCTCACCAGTTACATACATTGTTTATTATATTTGTTTTGTAATGGATCGAGACTTGAAATAAAGTACACACTAAGAACTGATAAAATATTTAGATATAGATGATGAATGGAAACATAGTGACCTTTCGATTCTATACTAAATGTAGAACTAATATTATAATTAATTTACTTGAGTGTGTAATCACATGCATAAATTGACTGTAGTATATATATATATATATATATATATATATATATAATATTATCTCTAATAACAAACATTGCATCAAAAAGCATCAAAAAGTATCATTACTGACTTGAAAAAGGGTGACAAACTGAATGGTGAAAATTACATCTGGAGCCATAAGATGTGGTATATACTCGAAGAGCAAGAGGCTCTTGAAAGTATTAACCATGCTATGAGTCACGCAGAGGAGGGTAACACTGCCCAACACAGGAGGGATCTGGAAACTTATAATATTTGGAAAAAGAAAGATTCCACTACACATGGAATTATTGTAAGTTCAATTGCTGATAATCTCATCCACGAATGTGAGCAATATCCTACTGCTCAAGCCATATGGGCACTTTTAAGAGAGGCATATGGGGGTACAACAGTGACACGCCTTCGACAGCTGACAATCAAGTTTGACACGTACGAAAAACGTCATGATCATAGTGTCAAGCAACATCTAAGGTTGATGTCAAATATGATTGCTCAACTCAAAAGTGATGGCCATGTTCTCTCTGATGAGCAGCAGGTTCAGGTAGTGATTCAGTCTCTTCCTAATAATTGGGAACATCTAAAGGTTAATTTGACCCATAATGATAGCATCAAAGCTTTTTCTGATGTTGCCCATCATGTGGAGCTTGAAGACGAGTGGCTTGGTGCTGCTAAAGCTCTACCTAGTGCCTTTATGGCAGAATCAAGTGGTACAAAGAAATCAAGCTTCAAGCGCAAGAGAAACTGGAAAAATGACGGAAAGGGTAAGGAGACCGGAGATGGGTCCTCCAAGAAAAGAAACAAGCTAAATTCTATGAAAGGAAAAGGTTCTACAAGAAGAAAGACAAAGATCAAGATGAAGTACTACAATTTCCAAATTCCAGGTCATTTTGCTCGTGAGTGCACTGAGCCAAAAAATGTAGCATTTCAAAACCATCTCTAAGTGCTATATATGTTTCTAGCACTGTTTTACTAACTGAATCTTATCTTGTGTGGATTGTAGACTCAGGAGCCACCGACCATGTGAGTTGCGATAGAGAAGCATTTATAGAGTTTCGTCGAGTTCCAACTGGATCAAAGCATGTATATGGCTGAAATAGTGCAAAGCTTGGAGTCAAAGGGATAGGAACTTGCAGAATGGACATGCGTGGTGGCCGATCTTTGATGTTGCATGACGTCTATATGTTCCAGAGATTCAAAGAAACTTAGTCTCTGTGTCTATTCTTCTAGATTTAGATGTCAATTTGAACTTTAGTCGCAATGGTCTTAGAATTACTCAAAACAATATTTTTTTATGGTTTTGGACATCGTTATGATGGTTTTATTGTGTTAGATTGTAATCTTTCTACGTATAACTATTATGTTGACCGTTGTGTTATGACATGTTATTCTAGTAACAATGATGTTGATGTTATTACATGGCATGCAAGATTAGGTCACATAGGGCAGGATCGAATGTATAGATTGGCTAAGTAAGGATATTTAGGTTCTTTCTCTAAAATTGAAATTCCAACTTGTGAAAATTTTCTTGCCGAAAAGATTACACGTAAACCATTTGGAAAGTCTAAAAGAGCTGATTTTCCATTGCAATTAATTCATTCTTATATCTGTGGTCCAATAAATGTGAGGGCTAGGTCTGGTGCTTTATTTTCATTATGTTCATAGATGATTTCACACGCTTTGTTTATGTCTATTTGATTTCTCATAAATATGAAGCACTTGAATGCTTTAAGAAATATTTGAATGAAGTTGAGAATCAAAGAGACAAAAGGATTAAGACCTTAAGAACCGAAAGAGGGCATGAATATCTATCAAAAAAATTTGAAGAATTGTGTAATGTAAAGGGAATCACCAAACAGTTAACTATTTTGTACACACCTCAACAATATAGTGTTGCAGAAAGGAGGAATAGAACACTACTGGACATGATAAGGTCCATGATGGTGCAGGCAAATTTACTTATCTCCTTTTGGGGAGATGCGTTATTGACTACAACCTACATATTGAACAACCTTTTAAATCAGTTTCTTCCACTCCTAATCAGCTATGGACTGGTCATAAACAAAACTTAAAGGATTTACGACCTTGGGGTTGTGCTGCATATTTAAAAGATTCTTTTAGCAAGTATGGTAAAATTAGGTCCAAAAGGCAAGAAATGCATCTTTATAAGATAATCAGAATACTCCAAAGGGTATGTGTTCATTGGTGAATTAGAGGATGGAAGTGTTACTGAGATTGAATCATGAGATGTCACATTTTTGAAAAATGATTTTCCAAAGAAGGGCGAGGTAAAGAACGGAGAGCCTCTTTATGAAATGTTGAACTCAGATAGTCAGCAAGGTCTTCTGACACAGTTGATAATCAAATGATCAAGATCTTATTCTTGATCCGAGTGGGAGTGGGAACTCTCAAACCCAAAATCCTTCTGATGAACCTGAATTTGAACTACGAAAGAGTGCCAGGAAAAATATACCCAAACGTACTTATGAAATTGACGATTATGTTTTCTTGATATCTCCCACAGAAATGGATGAGCCAAAGTCTGTGACTGAGGCTTTATCAAACCTTGGAAATGGGTGAGTGGATGAAAGCAATGAAATAAGAATTAGGGTCCATGAAAACGAACAAAGTCTGGATCTAGTTGACCTTCCTCCTGGGCATAGAGCCATTGGGAACAAATGGGTTCTCAAAGTTAAACGCAAAGCTGATGGGTCAATAGAAAGATACAAGCCACGATTGGTAGCAAAAGGCTTTACTCAAGAAGTCGGAATAGATTATGAGGAAACACTTTCACCAGTTGTGAAGTTTACCTCAATTCGCTTACTTTTGGCTATTGTTGCACGTTTGGATTTGGAATTACATCAAATGGATGTGAAGACAACTTTTCTCAATGGAGAACTAAACGAAGAAATCTACATGGAACAACCTGTAGGCTTCATCGTTAAAGGCCAAGAAAAGATGGTCTGTAAATTGAAAAGATCTAGTTATGGCCTGAAGCAATCTTCAAGGCAATGGTATTTGAGATTTCACAAGGAGGTGATTTCGTATGATTTCACCATGATCAATAAAGACCATTGTATTTATGTGAAGAAGTCCAATGGGATGTTTGTAATTCTTTCTCTTTATGTGGACGATATTTTATTGGCCGGAAATAATTTGGAGAATTCATTTGACATGAAAGATGTGGGCGAGGCAGACTATATCCTTGGAGTTAAGATCCAAAGAGACTCTTCCAAAAAGTTATTGAGTCTATCTCATGAAACTTATATAAAGAAAATTTTGGAGCGTTTTCGTTTGAATAGTTGCAAATCCATGGATACTCCTATAGCGAGAGGTGAAACTTTAAGTCTTGAAATGTGTCCCAAGACTGAAAATGAAAAGGAATATATGTCTTGAGTTCCATATTCAAGTGTTATCGGGACCTTGATGTACACTATGATGTGTACTTGCCCGGACATTTGTTATGTTGTAGGTCTGGTTAGCAGGTATCAATCCAATCCTGGAAGAGATCATTGGAAAGCAGTGAAGAGAATTTTCAGACACATGAAGGGAACTGCAGATTATTCACTATGTTATAGTGGAAATGATTTATACTTAAGAGGATATACAAATGCTGATTGGGTTGGTGACCGGAATGATAGAGAATCAACATCCGATTATGCCTTCTTACTTAATGGTGGTGCTATATCATGGAAAAGCAAGAAACAAACCTGTACAACCCTTTCAACGATGGAAGCTGAGTTCGTGGCTTGTGTGTCTGCAGTACAAGAAGTTGTTTGGTTGAAGAGATTCTTTTAGCATTTGGATATTACAAAGAACTCTCAAGATCCCATGACTCTATACTGTGAGAGTCAAGCGGCTATTGCATATATAAAAGATCCTAAGTATCACAGCAAGACCAAAAATATTGACATCAAGTATAACTTTGTGAGAGACATGGTAGCAAGTGGAGAGATAAATTTACAGTATATTCCTACACGAAGCATGATAACGGATCCTTTTACAAAGACGATATCTAGAGACCTGTTTGAGAAACATATTATGACTCTAGGTTTGCGAAGGATATGAACATATTTATATATTGTAAAATGATTTTAGTGTTATAATATGCTTATCAATATTTGACTCTTGAATTTATGCTTTTATGCATGTGATGATGTTTTATTGATAAAGTGTGTCGAACAAGTCGCGAGATTCTCTCTCACACGAGCCATCGCCTTTTACGTTAAGAATCGTGAAGAGATGAGACCTTATAGAACTTTGGATAATTCAAGGTTATATTTACTTGTGAAGGTCGGTCTTGACAACTAGTCAGACTTACAAATTTTACCATTCAAGTATGACTTGTTTTGTAAGCCAGATGCGAGTTCCTCCAAAAAGTTGGATTTGAGGATTATTGAAGGGAGAAACTCGGGTTAGACATTTGGAGGTCTCTAGACCAAGATCTGTACGGTATTGAATGATTAGAAAACAAGACACACGCATCAATATAAGGCGAGAACACCGTAACATGTGTTTCATACCACGTGTGCTATCGACCAATGGGATAATGTGTCACGACCCAAATTCAATTATATGATGTGATGGCGCACAACACCGTTGTTAGGCAAGCCAACCCTAAATGAACTAGTGAGTTCTCATTTATTTTCATAAGCAATCCCAATGTTTACTTAACTTAAATTTAAAACAGTCGATAATTAACAATTTTATAAGGCAACTGAATTGGGAAAGGCTAAAGGGAGTCATAATAATAGAAATACAATCCAAAAGTAATAGTCTACTAATGTGTGTGCCAGGATCTAGTGTCACAAGTACGAGGGCAACTGATAGAATGTACAAAAGAATATAACTATCCTACTGCTTGAAATAGAATAGACAGTAATAACAAAAGGAAAGTCTCCGGCATGCTACTGAATGGCTCAGAAGGGGGCAGCTCACCGTGAGATCTCGATCAGGTATCAGGAATGCGCGCCGGACGGGTAGCTAGATGCACTTGTCTCAGATGCTGTACAATTAAGTACAGAAGCGTAGTATGAGTACATAAACAATATGTACCCAGCAAGTATCCAGTCGAACCTCGAAGAAGTAGTGACGAGGGGTTAACTTGACACCTACTAGGGTCATAATAATACAGTTTAAGTGTTACGCTAAGCAGGAATAGCATAAATACAATGACAGTCCAAGAACAAGGAGAAGTAAGATATTCTTTCATAAATAACATATCAATTTCAGTAACATTATGTAATAACTTACATTTCAAAGCAATTAAGCAGTGTAAATCACGAAAAGTTCCACATAAATAACATATGCACATTGTGTCGAGATCGTACGGCCCGGTCCTGTCACGACCCTAAATCCCAACCCGGTCGTGATGGCACCTCTCGTGAAGACAAGGCCAGCCAACTAAACCCAATTTACCTTTTTAAGCAGTTAAACAACATAAAACGGTCTAACACATGATTTAATAGTATTAAGTAGCGGATAATATCAATAAAGTGCGGAAAAATTTAACCCAACACAGCCCTAACCGGGGTGTCACAAGTCACGAGCATCTATAAGTCATAATACAAGTCTGCTAAGTCTGTAAACTAGTACATCTGTCTGAAACATGATAGAAATGATAAAGGAGGAGACACACGGAAACTGCGGACGCTAGGCAGCTACCTCGTGTACTCCGAATGTCCGCCTGAAGCTGGAAGGATCAGCACTCGGGAGTAACCCAGCCACCCAACCCAGCAGGTCAGGGGCAGGCCGGCCATAGGTTCGAATCCTGCCACCTTTCTTGTGGATCATCCTGTGGTTACCGGATGATGGGAATAACAAAGCAGAAATTTGGAAATGAGCGCGGGAATAGCTCTTCTAGCATCAGCATGGATTGACCAGAGACTGGGAGTAGTCGTCATCTTTTTCCATATAGGTCAAAGACAGAAAGATAGTACCAGTGACATCTCTAATCTTTGAGAAAATCGGGGTCTTTTCCACATAATAGCGTCAACCAAAGACCGGAGCATCTTAGCAGACACTGGAGAGAAATCCCTAGTAACTTCGTCGCTCAAAAATGATTTGGCAAACTCCAAAATATGACTTATAATAAATAATCTTTCAAATGGGAGACTTTTCTTTAGATATAGTTATAGTACACTGAAACTATATATTATGCTAAGTGGCCGTCACCTTCTCGTCGGCGATCACCGTTGCCAAGAATGGCATAGTGTATTTCCTCCCTTTCCTTTTCTATTTGGGGAACCAGCTACGCCTGAATCTGCACATAGGGTGCAGGGAGTAAAGTGAGTACTCCAACTTAGTGAGTAACAAATGTAAATAATGACTGAAAGTAAGAAAATACGTAAGGCACAAGGCATTATATAATGAAGCAGTAAAACCAGTTAAAAAAAATAGTAAACCAGTGAAAAGTCAAATAAAAATCATTTTTCCAACAATGAACAGGTAATTGACAGACAACTAAGGTTTAGTAAATAAATAGAAGCTCGCCCCTCGGGCACAATATCCACAAATCCGCTCCTCGGGCAACGTCTCAGAATAATACCAGCCCCTCGGGCTCAATCTCACAACACAATGGGTACCCGCGCTCACTAGGGGTGTGCAGACTCCTGGAGGGGCCCCTTACGGCCCAAGTGCAATAACAAGCCATCTCATGGCATCAAATCTAGGCCCTCGGCCTCATATCAATCAAGCCACCTCATGGCGTACATAACTCAGGCCCTCGGCCTCAAATCAGTATCAGTGTTTCCTCGCAACATAGGCCCTCGGCCTTACTCAGTCAAAAATCCTCACAAGCCCCTCGAGCAATAGTAAAACAGTGTTTCTCAGCCCAAAACATCATTTAAAATATCATTTAAGTCTCAAAACTGAGTAAAAATGGCTGAGTAGTAAAACAGTGAAAAATAACATGACTGAGTTCAAGTAGTAAGTCAAAACAGTAAGGAAATATCAATAAAAAGCCCAAAGGGTTCAAATAGTTTGCACGAAGCCCAAATATGGCATTCAGCCCAAATCATAATGATAGCAAATAAGTTTCAGTCAAATACACGGTAAAATCATCAACCGGGACGGACCAAGTCGCAATCCCCAATAGTGTTCGACCCCACGCTCATCAACAAGCGAGTGTCTCACCTCAACATAGCACTACGATGTGCAATTCGGGGTTTCAAACCCTCAGAACATCATTTACAATCATTACTCACCTCGAACCAGCTAAATCTCTAGCTCGCGACGCCTTTGCCCCTAAAATCGGCCTCCACGCGCATCGAATCTATCCAAAATCAGAACGAGGACGTCAAAACATGCTAAGGGAACAAAGCCCAAGCGAAAACAATCAATAAAGGGCACAAATCCCGAAATTACCAAAACCCGAACCCCGAGCCCACGTCTCGAAATTCAGTAATTTTCGCACCAATAGATTCCTTATCTCCCCACAAGTTCATACATATCAAGACTACTAAAATCGGAGTCCAAATGACCCCTCAAATTCTCATTTAAAGGCCTCTTAAACTCAAGCCCTAATCCTCCATTTTAGCCCTTTAATTCCTTTATTTACAGCCTTAATCCATGAAATACTACCATAGAAATGTATTTTTAGGTCCAAAATCCTTACCTTAGCGAAGTTCCCCTGAAATCTCCCTTCCAAATCGTCTAAAAGCTCTCAAGCCGAAGTTAAAAATGGTGAAAACCTTCAAAAATCGCGAAGGAAAGCTTATATACATTCTGCCCAGGGGTGCCCGCATCTGCAGTCCAAAACCCGCTTCTCCGGTACCGCATTTGCGGTCCACCCTCCGCTTCTGCGGAAATTACTTAAGGGACCAAATACCGCATCTGCGACTCCGCAGGTGCGGTCCCTCTACCGCACCTGTGGTTCCTGACTCCTCCCCTCAAATCCGCATCTGCGGCCATTCCATCGCATATGCGACGACGCACCTGCGGTCCCCAAACTGCTGGTGCGAAAACACCAGAAACAGCAAAACTTCAGCAGCTTTCTAAACTTCAAAATGGTCTGATTGACCACCCGAAACTCACCCAAGGCTCCCGGGACCTCAACCAAAGGCACCAACATATCCAAAAACCTTATTCAAACTTGTTCCAATCATCAAAACACTTCAAATCAATCAAAACACGTCGGATTCAAGCCTAAGTTTCTAAAAATCTTCCAAATTCCGCTTTTGATCAAAATCCCAACCAAACCACGTCCGAATGACCTAAAATTTTGCACACACATCCCAAATCACATAACGAAGCTACTGCAACTCTCGTAACTCCATTCCGACCCCTATATCAAAATCTCGCCTACCAACCGGAAATCGCCAAAATATCAACTTTGCCAATTCAAGCCTAAATATACTCCAACCCTCCAAAACCCATTCCGATCACACTCCTAAGCCATAAATCACCTCCCGAAGCTAACCGAACCATCGGAACTAACATCCGAGCCCTCTAACACATAAGTCAACATCCGATTGACTTTTCCAACTTAAACTTCCTTAAAAGAGACTGTCTCAAACCTTACCAAAAGCATTCTGGATTCAACCCGACCAACCCGATACCTCAAAACACAGATAAAAAAAGCATAAAGAAGCAGAAATGGGGGAAACCGAGCGGTAACTCATGAGACGACTGGCCGGGTCGTCACATCCTCCCCAACTTAAACAAACGTTCGTCCTTGAACGACTCAAGAAACATACCTGAAGCCTCAAACAGGTGAGGACATCTGCTCCGCATATCCCGCTCGGTCTCCCAGGTAGCCTCCTCCATGGGCCGACCTCTCCACTGCACCTTTACCGAAGCTATATCTTTTGATCTCAACTTCCGAACCTGATGCTCCAAAATAGCTGTTGGCTCCACATCATAAGTCAAATCACCCTCCAACTGAACCGTGCTGAAATCCAGAACATGGGACGGATCTCCAATATACTTTCGGAGCATAGAAACATGGAACACTGGGTGCACACTCGACAAGCTGGGTGGCAAGGCAAGCTCATAAGCCACCTCCCCAATCCTCCGAAGTACCTCAAAAGGCCCAATGAACCGCGGACTCAACTTCTATTTCTTTCCAAATCTCATAACACCCTTCGTGGGCGAGACCTTCAAAAGAACCTTCTCACCGACCATGTAGGACACATCTCGAACCTTCTTGTCAGCATAACTCTTTCCCTCGACTGCGCTGTACGAAGTCTCTCCTGAATCACATTCACTTTATCTAAAGCATCCTAAATCAAATCTATCCCCAATAGCCTAGCTTCACCGGGCTCGAACCAACCAACTAGAGATCTACACCGCCTCCCGTATAATACCTCATATGGAGCCATCTGAATGCTCAACTGGTAGCTGTTGTTATAAGCAAACTCTGCAAGCGGTAGAAACTAATCCCATGACCCTCCGAAATCAATAACGCAAGCACGTAGCATATCCTCCAATATCTGAATAGTGCGCTCGGACTGCCCGTCCGTCTGAGGGCGAAAAGTTGTGCTCAACTCTACCTGAGTACCCAACTCCCGCTGGACAGACTTCCAAAACTGGGAAGTAAACTGAGTGCCCCGATCTGAAATGATGGAAACTGGGACACCATGCAACCGAACAATCTCCCGGATATATATCTCTGCCAACCGCTCGGAAGAATAAGTAGTACAGATAGGAATGAAGTGCGCGGACTTGGTCAGCCTATCCACAATCACCCAAATAGCATCGAACTTCCTCAAAGTCCATGGAAGCCCAACTACAAAGTCCATAGTGATCCGCTCCCACTTCCACTCTAGAATCTCCATCCGCTGAAGCAAGCCACCCGGTCTCTGATGCTCATATTTCACCTGCTGACAATTGAGACACCCAGCTACAAATCCCACAATATCTTTCTTCATTCTCCTCCACCAGTAATGCTGTCTCAGATCCTGATACATCTTCGCGGCTCCTGGATGGATAGAATACCGCGAGCTATAGGCCTCCTCCAGAATCAACTCCCGAAGCCCATCTACATTGGGCACATAAATCCGGCCCTGCATCCTCAACACCCCATCATCCCCAATAGACACAACTCTGGCATCATCATGCTGAACTCTGTCCCTAAGAACAAGCAAGTGTGGATCATCATACTGGCGCTCTCTGACGCGCTCATATAGGGAAAACCGAGAAATCACACAAGCCAATACCCGACTGGGCTCTGAAATATCCAACCTCACGAACCGATTGGCCAAAGCCTGAACATCAACCGCAAGAGGTCTCTCCCCAACTGGAATATATGCCAAACTCCCCATACTCACTGCCTTTCGGCAACCACATTGGCCTTTCTTGGATGGTACAATATGGTGATGTCATAATCCTTAAGCAACTCCAACCATCCCCGCTGCCTCAAATTAAGATCCTTTTGCTTGAACAAATGCTGAAGACAGCGATAATCAGTGAATACCTGACAAGATACGCGATACAAGTAATGCCTCTAAATCTTCAACGCGTGAACTATGGCAGCCAACTCCAAATCATGAATGGTAGTTCTTCTCATGGGGCTTCAACAGATGAGAAGCATAAGCAATAACTCTTCCCTCCTGCATCAACACACAACCAATCCCTACTCTCGAAGCATTACAATACACGGTATATGAACCTGAAGCTGATGGTAAAACCAACACTGGAGCTATGGTCAAGGCTGTCTTGAGCTTCTGAAAGCTCTCCTCACACTCGTCCGACCATACGAATGAAACACCCTTCTGAGTCAACTTGGTCAAGGGCGATGCGATAGATGACAATCCCTGAACAAACCGGCGATAATAGCCTGCCAAACCAAGAAAGTTGCGGATCTCTGTGGCTGAGGACGATCTGGGCCAACTCTGAACCGCCTTTATCTTCTTTGGATCAACTTGAATACCCTCAATGGACACCATGTGTCCCAAGAATGCCACTGAACTGAGCCAAAACTCACACTTGGAGAACTTTGCATAAAGCTTCTCCTCCCTCAATCTCTGCAACACAACCCTCAAATGCTCCGCGTGCTCATCCTGACTGCGCGGATATACCGGAATATCATCAATGAAAACTATGACAAATGAGTCAAGATAAGGCCGGAACACGTTGTTCATCAAATGCATGAACGCTGCTGGGGTATTGGTCAGCCCAAAAGACATAACCACGAACTCATAATGACCATATCTGGTCCTGAAGGCTGTCTTCAGAATATCCGAATCCCTGATCTTCAACTGGTGATAACCCGAACAGAGATCAATCTTGGAGAATACCCTCGCTCCTTGAAGCTGGTCGAATAAATCATCAATGCGAGGCAAAGGATACTTGTTCTTAATTGTTACCTTGTTCAATTACCTATAACCAATGCACATCCTCATAGTGTCATCGTTCTTCTTCATAAACAGAATCGGTGCACCCCAAGGCGACACACTAGGCCGAATGAACCCCTTGTTAAGGAGTTCCTGAAGCTGCTCCTTTAACTCCTTCAGCTCCGCTGGTGCCATATGATACGACGGAATAGAAATGGGCTGAGTTCCCGGCACCAGCTCAATACCAAAATCAATATCCCTGTCCGTTGGCATACCCGGCAGGTCTGCAGGAAATACATCAGGAAAATCCCTCACAACTAGGACAGAATCAATACTGGGAGCCTCAGCTCCGACATCCCTCACAAAGGAAAGATACGAAAGACAACCCTTCCCAACTATACGATGGGTCTTCAAGAAAGGGATTACTCTACTAGGAACATAATCAGTCATGCCTCGCCACTCGATCCATGGCACACCCGGTATAGCCAATGTGATTGTCTTAGCATGACAGTCCAGAATAGCGCGACACGGAGACAGCCAATCCATGCCCAAAATAACATCGAAATCCACCATACTCAATAATAAAAGATCCATTCACATAACCCGAATGACCTGAAATTTTGGACACACATCCCAAATCACATAACGAAGCTACTGCAACTCTCGCAACTCCATTCCGACCCCTATATCAAAATCTCTCCTACCAACCGGAAATCGCCAAAATATCAACTTCGCCAATTCAAGCGTAAATCTACTCCAACCCTCCAAAAACCATTCCGATCATACTCCAAAGCCATAAATCACCTCTCGAAACTAACCGAACTATCGGAAATCACATCCGAGCCCTCTAACACATAAGTCAACATCCAGTTGACTTTTCCAACTTAAACTTCCTTAAAAGAGACTAAGTGTCTCAAACCTTACCAAAAGCATTCCGGATTCAACCCGACCAACCCGATACCTCAAAACACGGATAAATAAAGCATAAAGAAGCAGAAATGGGGGAAATGGAGCGGTAACTCATGAGACGACTGGCCGGGTCGTCACAGGTCC
This sequence comes from Nicotiana attenuata, assembly GCF_001879085.1. NCBI lineage: Eukaryota > Viridiplantae > Streptophyta > Magnoliopsida > Solanales > Solanaceae > Nicotiana > Nicotiana attenuata. The sequence goes on from NW_017673145.1 coordinate 53,086, forward strand.
AATAAAATATTAAACTGTGCACTGCCAGAGGATCGAATGGCGTGAATCATAGATGCATCTATTTACTACTGAGGCGCTCAGCCCGATCCACAAATAACAATTTATTATCAAGGAAGTACACATTGTCCATTTATAGTCAAGCAATTCATACAAATCCTCAAGTAAGTGAGTATAGCCGTCTATATTTGTTCACCAATTTCCAGCATGACTTAAGTGATCTTAGCAGCAAGTAAGGACACAAGAATTTGCAAGTATAGCATGATATGGGTCCTAAACTACCCGGACAATTAGCATAATAGTAGCTACGTACGGACTCTCGTTACCACGTATGTACGTAGCCCCCACAGATAGTTACAAATATTTATTTAATTCACCTATGGGGTCAATTCCCTCTTACAAGGTTAGAAAGGAGACTTACCTTGCCCCATAGCTTACTTCCAAATTCAAAAATGCGCTCAAGCCCTCAAATCGGAGCCAAACGATCCAAAACTATTCAAATGGGGTAAGAACTAGTCAATATATGCTCAAGAGTTCATATTCTAACTATTAAAGTAATTTCCCAACCCTAAATGCAAGGTTCCTAAAATTCATCCTCGGACCCACGTGCCCGGATTCCGGAATTTTTCAAAGAAAGTCGTTACCCATAACCTTAGGATCAAGAATATAGGATTTCTACTACATTCCATAACAAATTTCGTGGTTAAATCTCATTTTTATCAAAACCCTAAGTTTTACTCTAAACCCATAATTTCTACTAATTTACATGTTGTAATCTACCCATAAACTAAGTGTTAAGCTCACATTAAGTAGAAATAACTTACCTCACAAAGCTTGGTTGAAATCTCCCCTTTTGAAGCTCCCAAATCGCCCAATAATGGAGTGAAATGTGTCAAAAATGACAAACTCCCGTACTAAATGAAGGCCACTGCCTTCAGCGATTTCTGCACCTCCGCTGAGGGGACCGCATCTGAGGTCTCGCTTCTGCGGGAGATCGTCCGCTTCTGCGGAAATGGTCCGGACCAGCTGGGGCCGCATCTGCGGTCAGGTGACCACTTCTGCGGAAGAGGAGCCGCATCTGCGGAACCTGGGCTCCTCCCCTGGGACCGCATCTGCAATGGTTTAGCCGTTTCTGCGGGCTTGCACCTGCGGCTGGCCAATCGCAGGTGCGGTTATGACAGCAACTGGAGCTTCAGCTCCTTCTCAAATTTTTAACTTAGCTTGAGCCTCGTCTAATTGACGCTCGGGGTCCCGCCCGAACATACCGACAAGTTTAGAATCATAAAATGGACTCGCTCGAACTCGGAATGCCCGAAACAACATTAAAACTAAGAATCACACCTTAAAACCAATTTAATCAAAACTTATGAACTTCAAGTTCTTCAATCTGCTTCCAATGTGCCGAAACGTACTTATACTACTCGGAATGATACCAAATTTTGCGTGCAAGTCTTAAATGACATTAAGGAACTATTTCCGATCTTGGAATTTCGTTCGGACCTCAATATCACAAAAACCAGCTCCAAACCAAATTTAAAGAACTTCAAAATCCTTGAGGAATCAACTTTCACTATTAGGCGCCAAAACGCTCCCGGGTCATCCAAAACACGATCCGGACATACGCCCAGGTCCGAAATCATCATACAAACCTGTTGGAACCTTCAAATCTCGATTCCGAGGCCAACCTCAAGGAACCAAGTGTTCCGATTTCAACCCAAACTCTTCCAAATCCCGAACTAACCATCCCTGCAAGTCATAAATTGGTAAAAGCAAGTACGGGAAGTCTTATTTAGGGAAAGAGGGTTCTAGAAAGTAAAACGACCAGTCGGCTCTTTACATAATGGAAGAATGAATCCCTACTTCTTCATTGTGTGAGATCTCAAAGAAGTTATATTAACTTTTATTGGAATACCCTTTGTCCTTTTACTGCCTCTTGAAGTGCCAATCAGTCTTGCTACTTTAGCGTGTCACTAATAATCATGAGTGATTCGGTAATGCAGTGCATATCTTGGAAAGCAGTTTATTTGGAATGGAAAGATTTGAGTAGGAAGGGAAGACAAATAAAAATTTGGTAATTTAACTTTTATTCATAGGTCGACCATTACACTTATCATGAGGGTATCAAATGTAATTATGGCTACAAAGTTAAACATGAACTCGAGTTCACCTCTTTCGAGGACGAGGGATCAGATAAATAGCTACTGGAGTAGCGGGTGATGTCTGGGGTATATCGAGTAATAAGATCCTCATGTTTGTAGTGAATCCTTTTCGAATGTGATCGGGTTTCTACATAGAGCTTTAGAATAATTTTAATAGGTTTGAATATATACTATAGCTCTTGATGCTCGCAGGTCGCACGAACTATTTGTCTGTATGAATTAAGTGTGTTATTTATTCATGATACTGGTTTGAGTTCTTGCCCATCATGAGCGAAGTGGGAGATATTGGTATTAAATTCGAATACCGGGTCGCTTTATATGGGCTAACCTAACACATTTGGGAAGAGATAGAGTTTGAGAATAAAATAACTTCTTTGGAGAAGTTACTACACGTTTGGGTGTAGTTGAGAGCAGTTTTCTCAAAGCAGTTAATTTCTTTCCCTATAAAACTTATTTTGGTCTTCCTATTCCATGAAAAAAGAAAGAAAGAACGAGCAACAAGAAAGAATATTACTCTGCCTTTCTTATCAATCTTCTTCTTTAACACAGAAGAGTTTTCTCCTTCTTTTGCAAAGCACACATAAAGAAAGACATTTAGTTAGTGAAACTATACTTTGTTTTCCAAGAAAATCAAAGATGAACTTAGGGGCAATTTTTCTGGGTTGTGATTTTATTCCGCTGCGTAGCAGGTACATAATTGTAATTCCTATTTTTACTGAATTTAATTAACATATATTTGTTGCTTGGGTTCTTTAGAAATTAGCTAATGAATCGAATGCTAACCATGCTTTAGAGATATGGAATGCTTTGCTGGTACATCTTGATTTATTTTTATTCTCGTGTGTTTATTTGCCCGTTTAGATCTTTATGGTTGTTATCTTAACCGGTGTTTTAAAAGGCGTGGGTATAAGGCGAAGCGTTTTACATATGCCTTAGCGAGGTGTAAGCCCCGAGGCACGGGGCGTAAGCCCCATAGATATTTAATTTTTAATATTTTATAAAATAATATAATTACAATAAATATTTATAATCATATAAAATTGCATAAAAGATGAAGAAAACTATAAATATGTGAAAAATATATGTATAGATGTGCTCCATCCCCATAAAAACTAGTCAAAATAATGTATTATACGTACAAGCACAACTAACTTGAGTCGAAAAGAATAAAGTTTTCTACATGGAGGAACAAAAAGGATGACTAACCTGCAATTTGAACTTTGAACTTGCTACTATGAAGGAGAATTGAGTTCTTTTTGTATTTGTAAAAGAAAAATTGAATATTCGTTGCTTTTGGGAGATATTAGCAGACTAACGGATAAGATAAAAAATTGGGGAAGACCATGAATTAGGGCTTCAATCAATAAAAAAAGATCTTGACTTTTAAATTTAATACATTTCATTTCCTTTATAAAAAAATTTGAGTAATTGCAAGCTGACTTTTGAGAATTTGGGTATGATATGAAGGGCTTATTCAACAAATTTTATTTTTATTTGAAAAAGTCTTTGGGACTTACGCCTCACTATAAAAATGCTCCTCAAAAGTCCGGGTGTACGCCCCGAATTGCTGGGCATACGCCTCTTGAGACTTTCGACCCACACCATCGCCTTGGGGCGTTTTTGGTTTGCCTCGCCGCGGAGCTCCCCTCGAAAATGCCTTTTAAAACACTGATCTTTACTTTTCAATCAGCTTTCTTAAGAATCTATAATTTTCCTTAAAATATTTTTGTACAACTACTTATATATTTTTTTTGTACAGTATGATTTATGAAGTATAATTACTAAATAGGTTGGGTTGTTCCTAGAAGAAAGTGAGCTGTGGGTTGAAAGTCTATATAGTGCACTCCCTCTAACTTGTAGATGATTTTATCTTTATTTTTTGGATCAATCCTCGTAGCTCTTTTGAACCGGAAGAATTAATTTAGAAGCAAATTTGATTGTTGAATCATTTTAGAAATGTACAACCACACCATATAGCTTCAGTCCGTTGTTTTTTTCCTTTTGGTGATAAAGAGTTTTCTATTCCCTTGGAGGTAACACTTGACTTAGATCTACATATATTTGAATGCATGAGTGTAGAAAGGCCTATTTGCATTGGATTATTTTAGTTGATTTATCATTTTTTTTTATCAAATTGCATTAATTATCACTATTAATGTTTGCCTAATTTACAAGAAAATTAGTTTTAATGCTAATAGTGAACTTTTATTTCAAAAGAATTGATTATTTAATTTATGGTCAAATAAGCATTTATTTAGATAATCCAGTTTTGAGAAAAATGGACGGAAGGGTGTGATTTCTTCCTCAAAGTTAAGTGGTTTCTTCCAATCCAAGTAAGTTTTGAGAGACAAAGTTGTTCGATACATGAAATGATAGAAGATGCAAGTACCTCGATGCGATTGTTTGTTTGATAATCTAAACCAAACAATAAATATCTAGGAATAGATAGTGAAGATTTTCAGGTGATGTCATTTGCTCGTTCTTTTTTCTTTTTCTTTTTTCATAGAGTTATATTGTTACCTGTATTTATTTCTTTCGCTTCAGTTATTTTATTATATCGGTGTTGTTACGGCTTATTGCTACTGCTCCTTTTCATATTTTATCCTTCAGCCGAGGGTCTTCAAAAACAGCCTCTCTATTTCCACAAGGTAGGAGTAAGGTCTGCGTACACGTTACCCTTCCCAGACACCACTTATAAAATTATATTGGGTATGTTGCTATTATTATTGTTGTTGTACTGTCCCGACTGTGTACAAGGGAATGAATCACCTGAAAGATATTGGTGATAGGTTGAAGCAGAAAAGTTTGGGAGAGAAAGTATACGATTGAACGTGTATTGACTCAGTTGAGAGAAGAAATGGCTGCACCAAGTAATAGTGAGCTTGTTCAAGCCGACGGAAGATACCCTTTTCTGAACCGAGTAAGCAAGAGGAGTCTGAAAGATGGCAATTTAGACTCTATTTCTCATATATTTATGATTGTTGCTGAATAATAAGATCAAATGAGCAAACTTTGTGGGTTTGCAACCTGCTTTACTGTCATTGTGTTACTACTTCGGTGCCTATGTTCTGTCGGATCTATGTCTAAGGGATTGTTTTCTGTGTTTACCCTTAAAACGGATAATAATTGAATTTATACGTGATTTCAAGGATATGTGGATAGATTCAATAAAAATAATCAAGAATGTTACATAAACGAGTTAAAGACAAAGGAATAATCAAACTAATTGTGGCATTAAGGCCGGGCTCGGATTAAAGCTGGATAGTAGTTCTTCCCTCGACCGGACCCTCAATTCGAAACCAACTGCGTGTAAAGAACAACACTAAAATAAGAAATTTTCAATTGCTAGAGAGCAGAAAAAATAAATTTGTGTTGTCTCTGCGTGTTATAATGTGTCCTATTGAATAAAAAACTTCCCATTTATATAGTAGGAGAGTTTCATCCCTAGTACAATTCTAAAAATGGTAAAAATCCTCCTTTCTCGTCAATTATTGATCCGCTGCCGACGTCGGGCGAGATCTACGTCGTGATATCCGGTGGGGTGTGGATATCATGGCCCTCTGTTAGTTGTGTGCAACCGTTGCCATGCTTTTCGAGGTCTCGGAGCTCGTTTCAGGTTCGAGTAAGTGTTGTCTTATTAGGCCCGGTGGTGAGCACTCTATTCGGGCCTTGGTACGATAAGTTCCCAGCATCGATTCCGATCCCATGTAGTCAAGTCCTTGCTTCATTTGACCCAATAAAAAAACAAAGTGTGTGTTAGCCCGGTTTTACCCATATACATTATCATTTTTATTGTGTGTGTACTGCGTGTGTCTCTTCATTTTGGTTTTCGAATGTTATAGTTTTGATCTCATTTTTAAAGGGATGAGTTAGCAGATTCATCAGTAATGTTTTATCATACATGTTGATTTATCCACTGCATCGAAAATTTAGATTTTCTAAATTATGTTGACTTATAATTGATACACTTCACTTTTTTCTATTATATAAAAAAGCCAAGTGTGGTCGATCAATGGCATAATTGTAATTTTAGCTCAAGGGTAAAATTGTCATTTCAATCTATAACTTAACGCAATTTAGATGCATTGAATCTTCCAAACTACAGCAAGAAATATCGGTTCTCTGTTTCTCAATTTGTAGATGTAGAAAGATATTTTTTGTTACATCTTCTTTTTCTTTCCTTATACTTGTAAAGGTTTCCTTAGATTTGCCGGATAATATTTTTGTCCATTTCTCTTCATCTTCGTGTTGCAACTTTCAGGTCTGATCCTCTCTCAATGTTTTGCTCAAATCTTGTTATTTTTTCCATTAATTTCTATTAGGGCTTTATTTCCTACCCAATTTGTCTTTTGTAATTAGAGAGTTGGTTGAGGTATAAGAGTTTAGGGCAAAACTTGGATTTTTTCGCCGGCTATAATGGGAGTCTTTTCCACGTATTTGCTGCTCTTAAGGTTGAATCTCTGGGAACAAGCATTATGATTGAATATAGAGTGGTAATATTCTTTTTAGAGTATTCTTCATTTTTAATTCACCTTCTTCTTCACTTTCTTTGTCATGAGCGCTTTATGGGAAATAACTGGGGTTCTTTTGCTCTAATTTTCTCAATATCATATATTTCGCATAGTGCACAACGACAAAGTTAAAATAGTATTGATCCAATATTTTTGCTCAATTCTTAGGGTTAAAATTATACATGTTGATATGTGCAGAGATGAGATCTCATAGTCAGGGATATTACCTCTTTTTCCTTTGTATATTTTTTTCCAGCCTTTTGCTTATTCAGGGGATACGTGTGCCATGCTCCTTTTTATATTTGTTCTTCAAGAAATCTAGGGATAAAAAACAATCAGAAACTTATTGTTGGTTTCAATTTTCTTTTTACCCAATTCCGATGGATTAGCTTTGTAGTGAAGATCGTGCCGTTGCTTTCTTAATATTGTTCTAAACACATTTTTTAGAAGAACACACTTTATTAATAGAATTAGATTATCGATCACTGATTCACAGGAGAATTTCGCTGATCTAATGGTTTTCAATTAATGAATATGTGCTTTTAAATTATAGACAACTACTAATCTAAACGAGATCTTCTGGTCCCCTTTTTGGTTTCCAACAATAGAACGGGTGTTGGGTTAACTTATGTATCTTGGGTTATATATAAGACAACAATGTACATACTAGGAAGATCTACTTGACCAATTATGTGGAGATTTGAAAGTCTTTTTGCAATCTATATAATCCCATGTTGATTTGCATTATGTTTTATTTCTATTGGCAGTGGAAGCTTGTGTTATGAGCTATAATATATAGAGTGTTTTCTATTGTGAATTCAAATTTTAAATGAGTCACTTATTTCAATGATTTCTTATAAATATGTTAAATTTAGCATAGCATTGCTAGCCGAAAGATGTGATTTATCCCTTGATAGAGAAAGATGCTCACATCAGGGAGTTGCTTCGAACAAACTTAGCTGAACATTAAAATCTTTGTATAAGGAGTTATTCTTGTAACGACCCGACTGGTCATTTCGCTTTTTAGAACCCCGTTCTCCTAAATAAGACTTCCCGCACTTGCTTTAACTAATTTACGACCTACATGGATGGTTGGTTCGGGATTTGGAAGAGTTTGGGTTGAAATAGGCACACTTGATTCCTTACGATTTTCTTAAAAGGCTAAGTTTGACTTTGGTCAATATTTTTAGCAAACGGACCCGAACTCATGTTTTGACGGTCCCGGAGGATCCGTAGGAAAATCTGGGACCTGGGCGTATGTCCGGAATCGAATTCCGAGGTCCCTACCCCGAGTAATGAATTTTTGTTAGAAATTGTTAAACTGGAAATTCTAAGCATTTAATGAAATTGAATAATGCTTGATCATGTTGGTATCGGGCCCGTATGTTGGTTCCGGAGCCCGGTACAGGTCCAATATAATATTTAAGACTTGCCCGCAAAATTTGGTGTCAATCCGAGTAGTTTAAGTACGTTTCGACGCGTTAGAAGTGAATTAAACAACTTGAAGTTCATAAGTTTGATTCAATTTGTTTTAGGGGGTGATTCTTAGATTTAGCGTTGTTTCGGCGTTCTGAGGGTTCGAGCGAGTCCGTTTTATGATTTCAAACTTGTCGGTATGTTCGGACGGGGCCCGAGGGCCTCGAGCGTCAACCGGGCGAGGCTCGAGTGAAGTTGGAAATTTTGGGAAGGAGCTGAAGCTCCCAGTTATCTGTCATAACCGCACCTGCGGTTGGTCAGCCGCAGGTTCGCAGAAGCGGTCTTCCTCTCGCAGATGCGGTCAAGGCAGGCCAGGCCCAAAGCCGCAGAAGCGGCTATTTTTTCGCAGAAGCGGAGCCGCAAAAGCGGCTTGTATCTCGCAGATGCGGCCCAGCGGCCCAATTCAGATTCCGCAGAAGCGGACGCCTTTCCGCAGATGCGGTAGGCGCAGGTGCGGCCCAGGACCGCAGATGCGAAAATCGCTGAAAAAGTGAGCTTCATTTATTACGGGCTCTAGGCCATTTTTTCTCACATTCACTCATTCATTGGACGATTTTGGAGCTCTTGGGAGAGGACTTTCACCTAGCATCTTGAGGTAAGTTCATTCTATTTATTTCTAAGTTTAATACTTGAGTCTTGGGTAGATTAACATACAAAGATTAGGGAAAATCATGGGATTAGAGCAAAACCTAGGATTTTGATAGAACTTAGATTTCACCACGAAATTTGTTATGGAATGAAGTAGAAATCATATATTATTGATCCTCAGGTTATAGAGAACAACTTCCTTCGAAAAATTTCAGAATCCTGGCACGTGGGCCCGGGGTCGGATTTTAGGAAACTCATGTTTAAGGTTGGGAAATTACTTTAGTAATTAAAATGCGAACTCTTGAGCTTGTACTGACTAGTTCCTACCTCGTTTAATTAGTTTTGGCTAGTTCGGCTCCAAATTGAGGGTTTGAGCACGTTTTTGACATTGGAAGTACGCTTTGGAGCGAGGTCAGTTTGGGAGGGGTTAGCCCAGCAGGACCCTATATTCAGCACCACCACCTGCTTGGGGCGCTCCAGCGCGCCCCTATTTCAGCGCCATGCCAGAGAGTTCTTATTGCCCGCCAGCTATTCAGGGTTCCTCCAGTGGGTACTCAGGTCCCCAGGGTTCTTCTGGTTCTTATTTCAGTGTTATGCTGGAGGGTTCACACCATCCACCGGCTATTAAGGCTTCTTCTAGTGGGTTTACAGGCCATCTGGGTCAGCCATCGGGACAGCAGGCTGCCGCACCGCAAGGTTGTTTTGAGTGCGGAGACCTTGGTCATATGAGGAGATACTACCCTAGGCTTCGGGGCAAGGCGGTACAGTAGGGTCAGCAGCCTATGATTTCAGCACCGGTTGCCCAGCCCCCTAGAGGCGAGGGACAGAGTGGTAGAGTCCGTCCTTGAGGTAGAGGCCAGACAGGGAGAGGTCAGCCAGCTACTGCTCAGTCAGGTGGAGGCCAGCCAGCCGACGCTCCAGCCAGATTCTATGCCCTTCCGGTCAGACCAGATGCATTGGCCTCAGATGCCGTTATCACAGGTACTATTTGCGTCTGTGGCAGAGATGCTTCGGTATTATTTGATCCAGGGTCCACCTATTCATATGTGTCGTCTCTGTTTGCTCATTTTCTGGTTATTGCGCCTGAGCCTTTGGGCACTCCTGTTCATGTGTCCACCCCTGTGGGCAATTCTGTGGTTGTGGATCGGATCTACTAGTCCTATGTGGTCACATTCTGTGGTTTCGAGACTAGGGTAGATCTCCTGTTGCTTGATATGATCGATTTTGAGGTCATCCTAGGCATGGATTGGTTATCCCCATACCACGCCGTCCTCTATTGCCATGCCAAGACTGTTACATTAGCGATGCCAGGGTTGCCAGGGTTGGAGTGGAGGGGTTCCACAGTTGATACATCTAGCCGGGTCATTTCTTTTCTGAAGGCTCGACATATGATCGAGAAGGGGTGTTTATCTTTTCTATCTTATGTTCGGGACACCACCGCAGAGTCTCCGATGATTGATTCAGTTCCAGTAGTTCGGGAGTTCACCGATGTGTTTCCTTCTGATCTTTCTAGTATGCCACCGGATCACGATATTGATTTTTGTATTGACTTGGCTCCAGGTACCCAGCCTATATCGATTCCACCATACCGTATGACTCTGAAAGAGTTGAAGGAGTTGAAGGAGCAGCTGGAGGAGTTGTTGGCAAAGGGGTTTGTTAGACCTAGTGTGTCACCTTGGGGTGCACCAGTGTTGTTCGTGAAGAAGAAGGATGGCACCATGCGGATGTGCATTGACTACCGCCAGTTGAACAAGGCTACCATCAAGAATAAGTACCCGTTGCCGCGCATTGATGATTTGTTCGACCAGTTGCAGGGTGCTAGGGTGTTCTCTAAGATTGACTTGAGATCAGGGTACCATCAGTTGAGGATTCAGGACTCAGATGTTCCGAAGACTGCTTTCCGTACTAGATATGGTCATTACGAGTTTCTGGTGATGTCCTTTGGCTTGACCAATGCCCCAGCGGCGTTTATGGACTTGATGAACAGGGTGTTCAGAACATATATTGATTCCTTTGTTATCGTCTTCATTGACGTCATCTTGATATACTCACGTATCCTGGGGGAGCACGAGCAGCATTTGAGAGTAATGCTTCAGACGTTGCGAGAGCAGAAGCTAATGATAAGTTCTCCAAGTGTGAGTTTTGGCTTGAGTCAGTGGCATTCATGGGGCATATTATGTCTGGAGAGGGTATTAAGGTGGATCCCAAGAAGATTGAGGCAGTTCAGAGTTGGCCACGTCCTACTTCAGTGACCGAGGTCAGGAGTTTCCTGGGGTTAGCAGGTTACTACCGGCGATTCGTGCAGGGCATTTCATCTATTGCATCACCTCTGACCAGATTGACCTAGAAGGATGCTCCTTTCCGTTGGTCCGATGATTGTGAGGCGAGCTTTCAGAAGCTCAAGAAAACTTTGATTACAGCACCAGTTCTTGTGTTGCCTTCCGGTTCAGGGATGTATACGGTATATTGCGACGCCTCACACGTTGGCTTGGGTTGTGTATTGATGCAGGAGGGGCGAGTTATTGCATATGCCTCCCATCAGCTGATGATTCATGAGAAGAATTATCTTGTGCATGATCTAGAGTTGGCGGCGATTGTTCATGCTCTTAAGATATGGAGGCATTATCTGTATGGGGCGTCATGTGAGGTTTACACTGATCATCGCAGCTTACAACATTTGTTCAAGCAAAGGGATCTCAATTTGAGGCAGCGTAGATGGCTTGAGTTACTGAAGGATTATGATATCACCATTCTTTGTCATCCGGGCAAGGCAAATGTGGTCGCGGATGCCTTAAGCAGGAAAGCAGAGAGTATGGGTAGCTTGGCATTCATTCCAGCAGAGGAGAGGCCACTAGCCTTGGACATTCAGACCATGGCTAACAGACTTGTGAGGTTGGATATTTCAGAGCCCAGTCGAGTCCTTGCGTGTGTTGTTGTCCAGTCTTCATTATTGGGGGAGATCAAGGCACGACAGTTCGATGATCCGCATTTGGTAGTTCTCAGAGAGACGGTGCTACAGGGTAGTGCCAAGGAGGTTTCTATTGGCGAGGATGGTGTCCTGCGACTCCAGGGTCGCCTATTGTTCCTAATGTTGATGGCTTGAGGGAGAGGATTCTAGCGGAAGCACATAGTTCGCGGTATTCTATTCACCCAGGTGCTACGAAGATGTATCGTGACATGAGACAGCATTATTGGTGGCGACGGATGAAGAAGGACATAGTGGACTATGTAGCTAAGTGTTTGAATTGCCAGCAGGTTAAGTATGAGCACCAGAGGCTAGGTGGCCTACTTTAGCAGATGCCTATTCCTGAGCGGAAGTGGGAGCGCATCACTATGGACTTCGTAGTGGGATTTCCCCGGACCTTGCAGAAGTTTGATGTGGGTCATTGTTGACAGGTTGACCAAGTCGGCACACTTTATTCCGATTGTGACTACTTACACTTCAGAGAGGTTGGCACAGATTTACATTCGGGAGATAGTCCGGTTGCACGGTGTGCCTGTTTCCATCATATCGGATAGAGGCCCTCAGTTCACTTCCCATTTCTGGAGAGCCGTTCAGAGTGAGTTGGGGACCCGTGTGGAGCTCAGTACAGCATTTCATCCTCAGACCGACGGACAGTCGGAGCGGACAGTTCAGATTCTGGAGGACATGCTTAGGGCATGTGTGATTGACTTTGGAGGACAGTGGGATCAGTTCCTGCCTTTGGCTGAGTTTGCTTACAACAATAGTTATCAGTCCAGAATCGAGATGGCCCCATTTGAGGCTTTATACGGTCGGCGATGTCGTTCTGATATCGGGTGGTTTGAGCCCGGAGAGGCTAAGTTGTATGGTACAGATCTGGTAAAAGATGCCTTGGAGAAGGTGAAGTTAATTCAGGAAAGACTTCGCACAGCACAGTCCAGACAGAAGAGTTACGTGGATCACAAGGCGCGTGATCTATCATTCATGGTCGACGAGAAGGTTCTCTTGAAAGTCTCGCCGATGAAGGGTGTCTTGAGATTCGGAAGAAGGGCGAGTTGAGCCCAAGGTTTATTGGCCCATTTGAAGTGTTGAAGCGAGTTGGGGAGGTGGCATATGAGCTTGCTTTACCTCCCAGCTTATCGGGAGTCCATCCAGTTTTTCATGTGTCTATGCTTCGGAGGTATCACACCGACTGGTCCCATGTGTTAGATTTCAGCACCATTCAGCTAGACGAGAGATTGAGCTACGAGGAGGAGCCAGCTGCCATTATTGATAGGCAGGAGCGCCAGTTGAGGTCCAAGAGGGTTTCTGCAGTAAAGGTCCAGTGGAGGGGCCAACTAGTCGAGGAGGCGACTTGGGAGTCCGAGGAGGACATGCGGAGCAGATATCCACACTTATTCGGCACTTCAGGTATGAATATAAACCCATTCGAGGACGAACGTTTGTTTAAGAGGTGGAGGATGTAACAACCCAACTGGTCATTTTGCTTTTTAGAACCCCGTTCCCCTAAATAAGACTTCCCGCGCTTGCTTTAACTAATTAACGACCTGCGGGGATGGTTGGTTCGGGATTTGTAAGAGTTTGGGTTGAAATAGGCACACTTGATTTCTTAAGATTTCCTTAAAATGCTAAGTTTGACTTTGGTCAATATTTTTAGCAAACGGACTCGGACTCGTGTTTTGACGATCCCGGAGGATCCGTAGGAAAATATTTGACCTAGGCGTATACCAGGATTCGAATTCCGAGGTCCCTAGCCCGAGTAATGAATTTTTGTTAGAAATTGTTAAACTGGAAATTCTAAGGATTTAATGAAATTGAATAATGCTTGATCATGTTGGTATCGGGCCCATATTTTGGTTTCGGAGCCCGGTACAGGTCCAATATAACGTTTAAGACTTGCCCGCAAAAATTTAGTGTCAATCCGTGTAGATTAACTACGTTTCAGTGCGTTAGAAGTGAATTGAAGAACTTGAAGTTCATAAGTTTGATTCAATTAGTTTTAGGGGATGATTCTTAGATTTAGCATTTTTTCGGGCGTTCCGAGGGTTCGAGCAAGTCCATTTTCAGATTTCAAACTTGTCGGTATGTTCGGCCGAGGCTCGGGGGCCCCGAGCATCAGTCGGGCGAGGCTCGAGTGAAGTTGGAAATTTTGGGAAGGAGCTGAAGCTCCCAGTTATGTGTCATAACCGCACCTGCGGTTGGTCAGCCGCAGGTGCGAGACCGCAAAAGCGGTCTTCCTCTCGCAGATGCGGCCAAGCCAAGCCAGGCCCAAAGCCGCAGAAGCAGCTATTTTTCCGCAGAAGCGGAGCCACAAAAGCGGCTTGTATCTCGCAGATGCAGCCCAGCGGCCCAGTTGAGATTTCGCAGAAGCGGACGCCTTTCCGCAGATGCGGAAATCTCTGAAGTAGTGAGCTTCATTTATTACGGGCTCTAGGCCATATTTGCTCTCTTTCACTCATTCATTGGGCGATTTTGGAGCTCTTGGGAGAGGACTTCTACCTAGCATCTTGAGGTAAGTTCATCCTATTTATTTCTAAGTTTAATACTTGAGTCTTGGGTAGATCAACGCACAAAGATTAGGGAAAATCATGGGATTAGAGCAAAACCTAGGCTTTTGATAAAACTTAGATTTCACCACGAAATTTGTTATGGAATGAAGTAGAAATCATATATTATTGATCCTTAGGTTATAGAGAACAACTTCCTTCGAAAATTTTCGGAATCCGAGCACGTGGGCCCGGGGTCGGATTTTAGGAAACTCATGTTTAAGGTTGGGAAATTACTTTAGTAATTAAAATGCGAACTCTTGAGCCTGTATTGACTAGTTCCTACCTCGTTAGTTAGTTTTGGACCGTTCGGCTCCAAATTGAGGGTTTGAGCACGTTCTTGACATTGGAAGTACGCTTTGGAGCGAGGTGAGTCTCCTTTCTAACCTTGTAAGAGGGAATTGTCCCCATAGGTGAGTTAATTAATCATATTTTGCTAATTGTGGGGGCTACGTATGCACGAGGTGACGAGAGTCCGTGCGTAGCTACTAGTAGGTTAATTGTCCAGGTAGTTTAGGACCCGTATCATGCTATGTTTGTAAATGCCTATATCCTTTCATGTTAATGAGATCACTTAGGACTTGTTAGGAGTTGGAAACAATGTATAAGAACGCATGTACTAACTTGATAACTCGTATGAATTTATTTGACTATGATTGTGCCTTATGTGTCCTCTTGATGATGATTGATATTTGTGGATCGGGCCGATCACCTCGGTAGAAATAGATGCATCTATGGTTCGTGCCATTCGACCCTCTGGCACTGCACATTTCTTTTTATGTTGGACCGGACCGTACGACCTCGTCATAATGTGCACATGTTATCTATGTGAATTCATATTCATGACATGTCTTGCTAAATGCCCTGAAATGTAAATAGCTAATTATGAAATTATCTAGGGAATGACTTATCGCTTCATGCTATAAATTGCTATATATATATATATATATATATATATATATATATATATTGTGACATCTATGCGTAGTAAAACGCTTCTTATATTAAATGACCCTAGTAAGTGTCAAGTCGACCTCTCGTCTCTACTAGAGATTAGACGGGATACTTACTCGGTACATATTATTTATATACTCATAGTACGCTCCTGTACTTAATTGTACAGGATCTGAGGCAGGTACATCTGGTTATCAGTCTAGTGCGCCCGCTTGATCGTAGTCCGAGATTCCACGGTGAGCTGCTCCTTTCCTATGCCGACCAGCAGCGTGATGGAGTCTTTATGTATTTTTGCTGTCTATCCTAGTTCAGACAGTAGGGTAGATTATTCTTTTGTATATTCTACTAGATGCCCATATACTTGTGACACCAGGTCTTGGCATACACATTAGTAGACTACTCTTTTGGGATTGTATAACTATTTCGGTTCGATGCAAATTTTTTCTCGTTTTAAATTCAAATTTAGAGTTTGTATTAACTATTTTGGAAAAGTAAAACTAGAACTTATTAATATTTTCGCGTTGGCTTGCCTGACAACGGTGTTGGGCGCCATCACGACCTGGAGTGAAATTGGGTCGTGACAATTCTGGATAAGGAACTTTTCCTTTTACTGCTCATATAATGCCTATTAGGTTATAAAGTTCTATTTGGCTGAAAATTCACTTCCTTTGAAAATTAATAGTTCTATTATTTTGCACTATTCTCTGTTTACAAGACTAATGACCACTGGAAAAAAAAAAGAATTTGCATTGTGTTAACTTTGTGTTGAACTTAAAAAATATCCTCTCTAGTCATATCATTATTCAGCTGGCTTATAGAGACAAGTACAAAAACAATCATTTGATATTTTTCTCCTTCCGTATTTTTTTCTATTTCTCACTTTGAAGATACTTTAAAGATGCTTAAGTATCCATTTGAGGAAAAAGAAAGAAGCACTAACACAAGTAGCCTCTTTTAAATTAACAATAAATCTTCATAATGAACTTTATAGAACTTCTACTAAGTAAAATTTCAATAATTAGATATTTTTAGTGAACTCACAAGTTCATGCAAGAAGTGTTCATTTTGGTAAAGGAATTTTTGTCACCATATTTTACTTATTGAGAATGTTCTTTGATTCTTTGAAGCAAAAAATAGGCAGGTAAAGCTTCACTTTTATTTGTAATCTCTCCTCCCACCCACCAAAAGAAGAAAATTAGAAAGATGCCAATGACCTTTTTGATAATGATTTCATTTTTCTTTTTACTAATAATCAGTCAAATGTATTATAATGATATATTTGATTGATCTTAACTTTTTTGGCCAATTATAAAGCTCTTTTGATATTTGTCTAGCAATGGCAATTAAACTTGTCCGTTGAATATTTTGGAATAGATCTTCGAACTATATTCACAACTCTCTACTTCACAGAGTGTGAATGGAACATTCACTTTCGTTTCCAGGTGATGAAGGTTGTAACATAATTCAGGCCAGACTCTTTGTCTTTATTAGATTAGTAACCTTTGTTTTGTTATCAATTTAATCCAATTTGCTAAAATAAAAAAATCGAATTTGCTTAAAAAAAAATCCAATTTGTTAAAGAATAAAATATTATGCCCAAATGTTAATTTGGTTTATAGCTCATAAGCTATTCATCAAGAATCTAGTTGTTCCTATATTATTATCATTTTAGTATATGATCGACATGGAGGTCCATTTTAGGAACATCAATGCTGGTGTTATTACCTATTCATGCCATGAAATAAACGTCCATGTAGCTAGATATTGAATAAGCACATGCTATCTTTTCCTATTCTTTCTTATTGCTCTTCACCTAATAGTTTTTCATATAATTTTCTTGAAATGTATTTCAAGTTTGTATTCCGTGTACATATTTTATCTGAAGTACAAATGGTGGATTGATTTACCATCTTCGCATATTTGGTAGAGTAATATTCACTTGGCCACTTGATTAGTGCTTGATAATTTGGTTTGTTTTACTTTTAGTTCAATACATAAAATGCACGAGGATGATAGGATTCATGTGTATTTTTAAATAAAATGTGCAAGTGCATCCACATATATGCTATCTTTTAACATATATAATGTACTATGAACGAGCTGTTGTCATGACTACTTTAGGCTTCTTCTGTTTTTTTTGTTTGCAGATTAAAACTACCCAGTAGAGCTAAGAGCAAAATTTACTTGTCATGGTTGCAAAAGACTAAAGCTCCTCCTGGATCACTTAAATTGGTAATGGTGTGTGGCTATATTGTGTTTAGTTTTATTTATTCCATTATCTTTAAGTTGTAGTTATCCACATGCTTCAATTGATTCTAACATGCCAGTAGAAAGAGTTTTTTTTATATTGTACGTTGTCTTTATTTTTCTTTTTCTTTTGCAAGCTATTTATTTAGTTGTTTGTTTGATATAAGCAAATTAGTTTTATTCCAATCAAAACCATGATGTTTTATGTTGTAATGATGTATTTTTGTAGGATTACAATTGTGCATGTTCAGTATCTTCATTATCACAGAAATTATTTTATTTAGGGGCTAAATTTTATCTCTACCATACCGTTTCGCTGACTGATGATTAGTGCATTGCTTCTTTGTCAGTCTTTCTTAAGTAATGGACTTCAAATTGAACGGCAGATAAAGAAATTACTTTTGCAGGAGGCTTCTGGTGTTTTTATCGTACTACAGATTTATAAAAATTTCCTTAGGTTATGACATTTTTACCCTGCTCAATCAGTTCAAGTAAGTCATTCATAAAGACCAAGGAACAATCAAAGCATATAATTTGGACAAAGATGTGTGAGGGAGTTTAATCACCTATTTATATATTCTTATCTATGGTATCTTAGTCAAGCAGTTATGGTAGCTACTTACTAGCAGAAGATGTTTCAGCAACCAAGTCATAAACAAGTAGTGCCTTTTGACCATCATTTTGTATGGTTATCTTCGCGGATGTCATTTCACTGAGGGACGAGATTCATTTGTCCTGAATGCGCAGTCTGAATATATATGCTTCAAGTAGTAGGTAGTCTTTTATGTTTGTTACTGTTTAATAAGGATGGAACTTGTGCTTGTGAAATCATGGTTGTTCTAAGGTACGTATTCCTATTTAAGGGTTAAATAATCGATTCTCTAAAGATTAGAAACAATCCATAAACTATATCAGCATTCTAAATGTTGGGCCCGTGCTATGCACGAGCAAGCCTCATCTAGTTCTATTATATAGAAGAGAAAGAGTTTTAACATGTGTGTTTCATGTCTTTATTATAAAGCTCGAGGGTAATTTAGTCATTTCACATAAGCTCCTACAAATTTCATATACGTGGCAGGGTTTGTGTACGCAAAACTATATGTGTAATTTTTATATGATTCCACCTGTATTTTAAGAAGATAACACGTTAGGTTTTCCATTAATTTCATTTAGATTACTTGTGTTGAGTTTCTCTGCACTCTGTTGGTATGTTGGCAGATATGTGTTGGTTTCCTTCAAACAAGAATTTGATAAAGCACAAAGAGTCTATGTATTGCTTGCTATTTTCTTGATTTCTCAGTTGCGTGTCCCTTATTAATCTTTTTGTTTCTATTATTTTGCGTCTTTCTCCAATTTTTTAAGTTGCGCCTCCCTATTTCTGATGCTTTTGTTGTTTTGTTTATTTGATCATCAATGGTTTTATTCTCATTCTTTCGTCAAGTGCTTTGTTATTTTAGTTTTTTTTTTCCAGTTTTCATGTGGTACTTAATTCTTCGTTTTTAGTTGCAGTTATCTGATAGTGTTGGTGATTTATTATCTTCCGGTTTCCTACTTCTCCTTCTTGACTATCCGAACCAAGCAAACGTTCAGAGTGATTCGTCTAGGGTGTAAGCAGGGTTGGAGTTTTCCGACCGCTGATTGGCAATTTTGAGGTACACAGCTTTTAATTATAGTAATGGATGGAAGTTTACATGGGCTAATACTGAGATGTGGTTTGAATGTGGTTTGGAGTTACCTTTTGTAGTCTTAAATTTTAGCTCCTCCATTTACCGAGTTCTTCGCCTTCTTTATTCTTCAATCTCGTTCCCAATATTGATTATTATCTCCATTCTCTTGCTTCATCTCGCCCAATTCTCTGTTTCTGCTGTCTTCCTTCTTCCATTATAATCTGTCCGACATTTTGTGCAATTCCGAGCCCTTCCCATCACTCCATCAGCCCTGCTGTCCACCAAGAGATTGGAAGGTGCAACTCAAAGAGAGAAAATTGCTTTCTTCTTGTGTTGGTCTGGAATTTTTAATCTTGAATTCATAATTTTCCCTGGATGAAAAAATTCCCCCAATTTCATCCATCAAAATTCTAACTCGAAAATTTCCCAAATCTTCTTGAATATATACAAAATCAATATTTGATCCAGTTTAATTTCACGATTTTAACGTAAAACTCCATTCTTTAATGTTTTTATTCCATTCAGGAGGCTTTTATGTAACATTTTGGTTAATTAGTTTTTGTTTGATTTTATAAATATTGTAATGCTTTCAGTTTTTCACTTTGTTTCCTGTATCTCTATTTGATCAAATAACTGCTTATTTTTTTTTGTACGTTCGAGCTGCTACACTTGCTTTGGAGATTTGTGTTGTTCCACTGCTTCTATCGATGAGTCATACTGATCATCTATTTTTGTGTTCCTCATCATGCTTTCAGGTGGTCTTCGCACTTCTCTTCCCTTTCATATATAATTTTCACTATCTACCTTTTATATGTTTGTGTTCGTGATTCTGCTGAATTTTAAGTTGGCATTTCTGTTCATAAGAACAAAATTTATGGATATTTTTGGGGAGATTGGTGCTCATCCTTTTAGTTTTTTGGCATGAATTGTTTACCCTTATGAGTGTGTGTTCTAGCTTCAGAGACTCATTAACTGCTAAGTCGAATGAATCTTATAAAAAGTTCTTTATATGGTTAGAAAACAAATATCTTTTCCAACTAATGTGTCTTGGCATTTGTATGTTTCATGGCATCGAAACATGGAGGCCGTTAGAGGTTAATGAAAGTTTATATCTCCATTTTTTTGTTTGATCTTAAATTTAAAATGTTCAGTATCTTAATGGGAGAAAAATATGATTGGTAATCATAATATTTTAACAGACTGAAGCATAAATTTGGTGGAGGTGTTTCTAAAGCTCTTATCAAAGAAGTGTCTTAAAAACTTTTCTGTCTTAATGATATTTTTTAACAACCTTTTAGTATTAAATGGCAATTGAGAGTCAAAAACAATGAGCCCAAGGACCAACTTGATTTTTATTAAAGAAATAGAGTATTTTCATTGGTAAATTTCTGGTGTCCAAGGTATTTTCACACACTAATGTGGCTGAAAAGCTAGACTCTTGATATGGAAGTTTTTAATAGTTAAATAGTAGTCTACTCCCAAGTTTCATATATGTTCTGCTGGTGTATTTTCTTCCCGTTAAATGACTTTGATGATCTATCTTTGCTTCAATGATTACTGTGAGTATATTTGTTAGATGTTACTTATTATTAAAAAGTCTGTGGTAATTAGTTTTCTTAATTTCTTGAAGTGGTTGATGCATAGGGCACTATGGTTGTGTTGATAAAAAAATGCAATTTATCTGAAAAGGATTACTATTCACCTCTGTCTAATTTTCTTTCATGTGTTACAAGAGATGATCTATATAATGAGAATGACTAATGGATGCATACCAACGTACAAGAGCTAGAGTTTCGACCTGGCTACTTCATGGCAGCAAAAGTAAAGTTAGCGATATTTTAGTCATTTTAGTGTAAACTCTACATGGCTTTTTTTTACTGAACCCACATCATACACTCATCCTTATTTTGCTATTCTTCTTCATAGTCAGCTTTCTTCTCTCTTGATCTTCCTCGGTGATGCCTCTAATTTCAATGAATTTTATTGACAATACAGAACTAGGTATTTTTTTTTTGTGCTCAATTCAAGTTTTATTTTATTTTAATTTCAATTTAGTTAGATTTTTTATGTTTTTCTGCTGTTGTATATAACTAAATTATTATTTGTTCAATTTCAGAGTTATTTATGGAAAGAGCATTATGTAGCTAATAAGGTGAAGAAGGGGTCAAGAATGGTACGCTCAATGGACATGTCTCTCTTGATAATTTGAAGTAAGCTTTTTCTTTTGCACCATTCGTCTTTGATGACATGCAAAGCCTTTTTGCTACTCGAGTCACTAAGGTTTAGGAATTTATCCTATTGTTGAATTTGAGGGGTTCTGCTTCTTTGTTTTTGCAGGACTTTGTTATTGTAGAATAAAGGTATGTATATGTACTGCTAATGGATTTTCAGTGTTGTATATTTTCATATAGTTGGTGTTCGTGTTGAAGCTAACGACCACTTTCGTTTCTCTATTTTCATGACTTGAATCTGATTTCTTAATTAAAAAATTCTTTGTGGACAAGGTGTATGACAAAATTCTTCAATGAATTGGATCGTGTCTTTGGTTTCTTATGCATCCTCTGAAGGGAACAGAGAAAATAGAATGTGATGACCCAAAAGGTCATCACTTGTTTTTAAGTTAAATTCTATGTTTCGAGGCCTTAAAAACCTCTTTCAGCATTATCTCGATCTGCGTGCGCAGTCCGGGCGTGTTGCCGGAAGTCTATATGTAAAATCTGTGAAAATGATAAAATTTGGCTTTAAAATGAATTAAGTTGACTTTGGTCAATATTTTGGGTAAACAGACCCGGACCCGTGATTTGACGGTCCCGAAGGGTCCGTAGGAAAATATGAGACTTGGGCGTATGCCCAGAATCAAATTCCGAGGTCCCAAGCCCGAGAAATGAATTTTTGAAAGAAATTATTTTCTGAAAATATAAAGGTTTTTGAAAGTGAAATGTTATGTGAAACCTATGGTATCGGGCCCGTATTATGGTTCCGGAGCCCGATACAGGTTCAATATGATTTATATGTGTTGTCGATAAAATTTGGTAAGAAACGGACTTGAAACGACGTGAATCGGATAGTTATTGAGAAAATTGGAAATTTGAAGTCATGAGAAAGTTTTATGATTTTGATGCTAAATTCATAGTTGTTGATGTTATTTTAGTGATTTGAATGCACGAGCGAGTCCGTATGATGTTTTTAGGGTGGTGTGCATATTTGGTTTGGAGCCCCGAGGGCTCGGGTGAGTTTTGGATAGGCCACGGGGTCAAATTTTGGACTTAAGGAAATGCAGGCCTGCAGGCTCCGCATTTCCCAACCTCCCTTCGCAATTCCTGGCTCGCATTTCCCAACCTCCCTTCGCAATTCCCAGCTCGCATTTCCCAACCTCCCTTCGCAATTCCCA
The DNA here is from genome assembly GCF_001879085.1 of Nicotiana attenuata. Taxonomy (NCBI): domain Eukaryota; kingdom Viridiplantae; phylum Streptophyta; class Magnoliopsida; order Solanales; family Solanaceae; genus Nicotiana; species Nicotiana attenuata. The sequence goes on from NW_017673145.1 coordinate 75,584, forward strand.
GTTCGCATTTCCCAACCTCCCTTCGCAATTCCCATAACTGCAGCCTGCAACTTTTTATTCTTAGCCGAAAAACAACCCTTTTTCACATCTTTTCAAAAGAAAAACTCCCTAGGGCGATTTTCCAAGAACAACTCTTCTTCCAAATCGATTGTCAAGTCAATTTTTACTAGTTTCCTTCAATCATTAACATCTTTTAACATGATTTCAACTCAAAATCAACGATTTTTATGGGAGAAATTGAGTGTTTTGGGTAGTACATAGTTTTTTCAAAAAATGGGGATGTGGACCTCGATATGAGGTCCGATTTCAAAACAAATTATGTATTTTAGTTCATGGGTAAATGGGTAGTCGGGTTTTGGTTTGAACTTCGGGTTTTGGCCATGTGGGCCCGGGACTGATTTTTGACTTTTTGGGAAAAGCTTTAGAAAACTTATTTTCATGCATTAGAAATTATTTATTTAGCATTCATTGATGTAATTAAGTAACTTGTGACTAGATACGAGCGAATTGGTTGTGGAATCACGAGGTAAAGCTATAGTTGAGGCTTGAACTGAGTTCGTGGCATCGAGGCAAGTGTTTGGTCTAACCTTAGCTTGAGGGAATAGGAGTTTGGTCTGTATGCTATATGTTATGTGTTGAGTACGATGTATAGGTGTGGTGACGAGTATCTATACGTCGGCGTCGAGCATGACCGTGAGTCTTAAATTTAAATTTATTGTGTTATTGAGAACTACTACGAATGCCTAAGTTGTTGAGTCTCTGTGTTGAGCAAGGTTTATAATTATTCTCGTAGAGATTATTAATGGTTGAGCATTTGTGTTAGTTGAGGTAGTAGATGTTGGAACAAGTTTGGTTATAGTTGATTTTCCCTTGCCGGGATGTGTTCATTCTCATTGTTGACTCCCTTACCGGGATAGTGTAGTTCTTATTGATTCCTAGCTGGGACTCTTGTTATGGTTGATGTTGATTGTATATTTGGATCGGGTTGCACGCCGCAACAATGACATATTTGGATCGGGTTGTATGCCGCAACAATGAGATATTTGGATCGGGTTGCACACCGCAACAATGATATATTTGGGTCGGGTTGCACACCGCAACAATGAGATATTTGGATCGGGTTGTACGCCGCAATAATGATATGATTGGGTCACGCCGCAACAGTGTTGTTATATGTCGGGATCGGGTTGTGCGCCGCAACAATTGTTGATACAAAGTGTTTATTGATGGAATATAAGTTCCTTGTTGTTTCGTTGTAAATTCTAAGTTGTCCTTGTGCCTTATTCTTGATTTACTATTGAAACTGATATACCCCACACTATGTACCCCCTCCCATCTTTAGTTGTTTATTTCTGTTTATATTCCGCTGTATATTATATAACTGCACAGGTTCATTTTGGTAATCTGGTCCTAGCCTCGTCACTACTTCGCCGAGGTTAGGCTAGGCACTTACCAGCACATGGGTTTGGTTGTGCCGATACTACACTCTACACTATTTTGTGCAGATCTTAGTGCTGCAGATTTCAGACCGCAGTTAGGTTTTAGCTTCCTACTTACCAGGCGACCCGAGATAGTCCTGCAGGCGTCCGCAGGCCTTGGTGTCTCCCTCCATCTATTTTTCCTGCATCTCTTATGTAGTTCTAGAGACAGTATTTTGTTATTTCTTTTAGACCCTTATTTGTAGTACTCTTAGACAGTCTGTGAAGTTGTGACACCAAATCTTGGATGGTTTTGTTTTGGGATGGTATTAACAGTATTGTTAAGTTTAAAATTTATTTCTTCCGCTTTTTAAATCATGTTGCTATAAACTGTTGAAGCTAAGTCATTAAATAAAATGAAAAGTGGAAAATAGGTTAAATAGTTCAGTTAGTTGGCTTGCCTAGCTTTCACTAGTAGGCGCCATCATGACTCCTGAGGGTGAGAAATCCGGGTCGTGACAAGTTGGTATCAGAGCTCTAGGTTACATTGGTCTCATAGTTCACAGACAAGCTTAGTAGAGTTTGAGGGATCGGTACGGAGACGTATGTATTTATCCCAGAGGCTACAGAGTTAGGAAAAACTTCACATCTATTCTTTCCTATCGTGCGATTTTGTTCTCTCACTGCTAAATTGAAACCTCTACTCTTGTTCTCTCGCGAATGGCGAGGTCACGTATCGCTTCTTCAGCCGAGCAGCCGCACAAATCGGTGATGGAGCAGGTATGTCTACCGATGTTTTGTAGAGATTGGACAGGTTCACCAAGCTCATCACTACTACATTCAGCGGTGCATCTTCTATTGATCCCCATGATTATCTAGACAGCTGTCATGAGGTTCTCAGGAACATGGGGATAGTCGAGACCAATGGGGTTGATTTTGCTACTTTTCGCTTGTCTGGATCCGCCAAGACTTGGTGGAGAGATTATTGCTTGGCTAGACCAGCTGGATCACCAGCTTTGACTTGGGAGCAGTTTACTCAGCTATTTCTGAAGAAGTTCCTCCCTATCACTCAGAGAGAGGTCTATCGGAGGCAGTTTGAGCGTCTCCAGCAGGGTTCTATGACCGTTACTCAGTATGAGACCAAATTCATCGACTTAGCTCGTCATGCTCTTGTCATACTTCCAAACGAGAGGGAGAGGGTGAGGAGGTTCATTGAGGGACTTATCCAGCCTATTCGACTTCAGATGGCTTAGGAGACCGGGAGTGATATTTCTTTCCAGGAGGCGGCCAATGTGGCCAGGAGGGTCGAGATGGTTTTGTCACGGGGAGGCGGTCAGGGGTCTGACAAGAGGCCCCGTCATTTAGGCAAATTCAGTGGTACCTCGTCTGGAGGCAGGGATTCGTATGGTAGAGGCCATCCTCCTAGGCCCTTTCAGTCAGCGTTTCAGGCTTCTCACGGTGCTTCAGGTGGCCGTGGTTCTCATACACAGTATTCTGATCAGCAGCCCTATAGTGCACCACCACCTCCTATCATTGCACCGCCACTCCAGGGTTTTCGGGGTGGTCATTCAGGTCGTCACGGTCAGTCTCAGTTTCCTCAGCCGCAGCACTCTGGTGGATGCTTTGAGTGTAGTGAGTATGGTCATACCCGAAGGCCTTGTCCGAGGTTAGTGGGTACTCAGTCGCAGTAGCAGGGTTACCATGCTATGGTTCAGGCACCAGGTGTTCCGCAGCCCGTCCAGCCAGCCAGAGGTGGGGGTAGAGGTTCTAGAGGTGGAGGTAGAGGTGCTAGAGGTAGAGCTCAAGCCGCTAGGGGTGGAGGCCAGCCAGCAGCAGGCCATCCCAGAGAGGTAGTCCAGGGTGGTGGGGCCCAGCCCCGATTTTATGCTCTTCCATCTAGGCCGGAGGCTGAGGCTTCCGATGCAGTTATCACAGGTACAGTTTTGGTTTGTAGTAGGGGTGCTTCAGTGCTATTTGATCCAGGGTCTACCTACTCTTATGTGTCATCTTATTTAGCGTCGTATCTGGTCGTACCCAGTGATTCTCTGAGTATTCCTGTTTATGTGTCCACCCCCGTGGGTGATTCTATTATGGTAGATCGTGTTCATCGTTCTTGCGCGGTTGTGATTGAGGGACTTGAGACCCGAGTAGACTTATTACTGTTGGATATAGTCGATTTTGATGTCATACTGGGGATGGATTGGTTGTCACCTTTACCACGTCCGACTCTTCGGTAGTTAATTCCAAGACTGTGACCTTAGCCCTACCGGGTTTACCTCGTTTAGAGTGGAGAGGGACTCCTGGTCATTCTACCCGTAGTGTTATCTCATATATGAAGCCTCGGCGAATGGTCGAGAAGGGGTGTTTGGCCTATTTGGCATACGTTCGTGATTCCAGTGCCGAGGTTCCTTCCATTGATTCTGTGCCTGTAGTTCGTGAGTTTCCTAAGGTATTTCCTTCAGACCTGCCGGGTATGCCACCCGACAGGGATATTGATTTTTGAATCGACCTGGCTCCGGGCACTCAGCCCATTTCTATTCCGCCATATAGCATGGCCCCGCCTGACGTTGAA
>NW_017673145.1:80267-113756 GCF_001879085.1 Nicotiana attenuata
GGACGTACTTTAGTTAAGGAAAAGTTAATTTAGTAGTAGTTCGTACCTAACTTACTTTACTTTAATTACTACTACCGGGTAAACCGGGGGAAACCGGAACCTAAGTTGGGTTGGGGTCGGTCGTAGTAGCGTTTACGTTTAGGTAAGGTACGTACGACGACGTATGGGCAGTCTGGCGTATATTCCGGTCGGTGAGAGACCGCTTGCCTTGGATGTCCAGGCTTTGGCCAATCAGTTCGTGAGGTTGGACGTTTCTGAGCCCAGCCGCATATTAGCTTCCACAGTTGCTCGCTCTTCTTTATTGGAGCGTATCCGAGAGCAGCAGTATGACGATCCTTATCTATGTGTCCTCAGAGACACGGTGCAACATGGAGATGCCAAGCAGGTCACACTAGGAGATGATGGAGTTTGAGAATGCAGGGTCGTATTTGTGTGCCTAATGTGGATGGATTTTGGGAGTTGATTCTAGAGGAGGCCCATAGTTCCCGGTACTCTATTCATCCGGGCGCCTCCAAGATGTATCAGGACCTACAGCAGCAGTTATTGGTGTAGGAATGAAGAAGGACATTGTTGCATATGTAGCTCGGTGTTTGAATTGTCAGCAGGTTAAGTACGAGCATCAGAGGCCTGGCGGTGTGTTCCAGAAGATTGAGATTCCTGAGTGGAAGTGGGAGCGTATCACTATGGACTTTGTTGTTGGACTCCCACGGGCTCAGAAGAAGTTCGATGCAGTGTGGGTTATTGTGGATAGGTTGACCAAGTCAGCACATTTCATTCCTGTGGCAGTCTCCTATTCTTCCGAGAGATTAGCTGAGATTTATATCCGGAAGATTGTTCAACTTCATGGTGTGACCGTGTCTATCATTTCGGATAGAGGTACGTAGTTTACCTCACATTTCTGGAAAGCAATTCAGCAAGAGTTGGGCACACGGGTTGAGTTGAGCACAGCGTTTCATCCTCAGACGGACGGGCAGTCCGAGCGGACTTTTCAGATTTTGGAGGATAAGCTCCGAGCTTGTGTCATTGACTTTGGAGGCTCGTGGGATCAGTTCTTTCCTTTAGCAAAGTTTGCCTACAATAACAGCTACCACTCGAGTATTCAGATGGCTCCTTGTGAGGCTCTATATGGGAGGCGGTGTTGGTCGCCGGTTGGATGGTTTGAGCCGGGAGAGGCTCGGTTGTTGGGTACGAATCTAGTGCAGGATGCCTTGGACAAGGTCAGGATCATTCAGGACTGGCTTCGTACAGCTCAGTCTAGGCAAAAAAGCTATGCCGACCGCAAGGTTAGAGATTTGTCTTTCATGGTCGGTGAGCGGGTATTGCTTCGAGTGTCGCCTATGAAGGGCGTGATGACATTCGGGAAGAAGGGCGAGCTTAGCCCTAGGTTCATTAGCCCGTTTGAGATTCTTGATCGAGTGGGAGAGGTGGCTTATTGACTTGCATTGCCGCCGAGCATATCAGCCGTGCATCCAGTGTTTCATGTGTCCATGCTTCGGAAGTATCACAGCGATCCATCCCACGTGTTAGATTTCAGCACCATCCAGTTGGACAAGGATTTGTCCTATGAGGAGGAGCCGATAGCTATTCTAGACTAGCAGGTTCGTCAGTTGAGATCAAAGAGTTTTCTTTCTGTTCGTGTTGAGTAGAAAGGTCAGCCTGCCGAGGCATCGACCTGAGAGTCCGAGTCAGATATGCGGAGCCGTTATCCCCATCTTTTCCCCGACTCAGGTACATCCTTCTTATGTCCGTTCGAGGACGAACAGTTGTATTAGAGGTGGAGGATGTGATGACCTAGAAGGTCATCACTTGTTTTAAAATTAAATTCTGTGTTTCGAGGCCTTAAAAACCTCTTTCAGCATCACATCGATTTGCGTGCGCAGTCCGGGCGTGTAGCCGGAAGTCTATATGTGAATTAAGTTGACTTTGGTCAACATTTTGGGTAAACGGAACCGGACCCGTAATTTGACGGTCCCGGAGGGTCCGTAGGAAAATATGGGACTTGGATGTATGCCCGTAATCGAATTACGAGGTCCCAAGCCTGAGAAATGAATTTTTGAATGAAATTATTTTCTGAAAAATATAAAGGTTTTTGAAAGTGAAATGTTATGTGAAACCCGTGGTATTGGGCCCGTATTATGGTTCCGAAGCCCGGTACAGGTTCAATATGATTTATATGTGTTGTCGGTATAATTTGGTAAGAAAAGGACTTGAAACGTCGTACTCGGATAGTTATTGAGAAAATTGGAAATTTGAAGTCTTGAGAAAGTTTCATGATTTTGATGCTAAATTCATAGTTGCTGATGTTATTTTAGTGATTTGAATGCACGAGCGAGTCCGTATGATATTTTTAGGGTGGTGTGCATGTTTGGTTTGGAGCCCCAAGGGCTCGGGTGAATTTTGGATAGGCCACGGGGTGAAATTTTGGGCTTAAGGAATTGCAGGCCTGCACGCTTCGCATTTCCCAACTTCCCTTCGCAATTCCCAGCTCGCATTTCCCTACCTCCCTTCGCAATTCCCAGTTCGCATTTCCCAACCTCCCTTCGGAATATCCATAACTGCAGCCTGCAACTTCTTATACTTAGCCGAAAAATAACCCTTTTTCACATCTTTTCAAAACAAAAACTCCCTAGGGCGATTTTCCAAGAACAACTCTTCTTCCAAATCGATTGTAAGTCAATTTTTACTAGTTTCCTTCAATAATTAACATCTTTTAACAAGATTTCAACTCAAAATCAATGATTTTCATGGGGGAAAGTGGGTGTTTTGGGTAGAACCTAGGTTTTTCAAAAATATTTGGACCTCGATTTGAGGTCCGATTTCAAAACAGATTGTATATTTGAGTTCATGGGTGAATGGGTTATCGGGTTTTGGTTTGAACCTCGGGTTTTGACCATGTGGGCCCGGGACTGATTTTTGACTTTTTGGGAAAAGCTTTAGAAAACTTATTTCCATGCATTAGAATTTTTTATTTAGCATTAGTTGAGGCTTGAACTGAGTTCGTGGCATCGAGGTAAGTGTTTGGTCTAACCTTAGCTTGAGGGAATAGTAGTTTGGTCTGTATGCTATATGTTATGTGTTGAGTACGACGTATAGGTGTGACGTGTATCTATACGTCGGTGTCGAGCATGACCGTGAGTCTTAAATTGAAATTTATTGTGTTATTGAGAACTACTACTAAGTTGTTGACTCTCTGTGTTGAGCAAGGTTTATAATTATTCTCGTAGAGATTATTCATGGTTGAGCATTTGTGTTAGTTGAGGTAGTAGATGTTGGAACAAGTTTGGTTATAGCTGATTTTCCCTTGCCGGGATGTGTTCATTCTTATTGTTGACTCCCTTTCCGGGATAGTGTAGTTCTTATTGATCCCTAGCCGGGACTCTTGTTATGGTTGTGTTGATTGTATATTTGGATCGGGTTGCACGCCGCAACAATGAGATATTTGGATCGGGTTGCACGCCGCAACAATGAGATATTTGGATCGGGTTGCATGTCGCAACAATGATATATTTGGGTCGGGTTGCACGCCGCAACAATGAGATATTAGGATCGGGTTGCACGCCGCAACAATGATATATTGGGATCGGGTTGCACGCCGCAACAATGAGATATTTGGATCGGGTTGCACGCCGCAACAATGATATGATTGGGTCAAGTTTCATGCTGCAACAATGTTGTTATATGTTGGGATCGGGTTGTGCACCGCAACAATTGTTGATACAAAGTCTTTATGGATGAAATATAAGTTCCTTGTTGTTTTGTTGTAAATTCTAAGTTGTCCTTGTGCCTTGTTCTTGATTTACTTTTGAAACTGATATACCCCGCAGCACGTACCCCCTCCCATCTTTAATTGTTTATTTTTGTTTATATTCCGTTGTATATTATATAACTGCACAGGTTCATTTGGTAGTCTGGTTCTAGCCTCGTCACTAATTCGCCGAGGTTAGGCTAGGCACTTACCAGCACATGGGGTCGATTGCGCTGATACTACACTCTGCACTATTTTTTGCAGATCCCAGTGCTGCAGATTTCAGACCGCACTGAGGTTTCAGCTTCCTACTTACCAGGCGACCCGAGGTAGTCCTACAGGCGTCCGCAGGCCTTGGCTTCTCCCTCCATCTATTTTTCCTGCTTCTCTTATGTAGTTCTAGAGACAGTATATTGTTATTTCTTTCAGACCCTTATTTGTACTCTCTTAGACAGTCTGTGAAGTTGTGACACCAAATCTTGGGTGGTTTTGTTTTGGGATGGTATTAACAGTATTGTTAAGTTTACAATTTATTTCTTCCGCTTTTTAAATCATGTTGCTATAAACTGTTGAAGCTAAGTCATTAAATAAAAAAAAAAATGGAAAATAGGTTAAATAATTCGGTTAGTTGGCTTGCCTAGCTTTCACTAGTAGGCGCTATCACGACTCCCGAGGGTGGGAAATTCGGGTCGTGACATTGAAAATTACGAATGCAACTATCATATTCTCAACAGCGGAGAGCCGAATGTTTGACACGGTTAGCATCTGTAATTCTTTACACCTTTTTCCTTTCTCCTTTTTCACCGCACAGCATGAGAGATTAAAATTATAAAGAAAAACTTTGACGAGTTGCTGTTGTAACTATGTGGATTTTTTTTCTTTCATTTTTTTCGAATGAAATAAACTGATATTACCCAATCTGTTGTGGGACTTGAAAATTTAAATGCGGTATAGAGAATTTCTGATTCTTGGAAGTATATTCTTGGTTCTCTTTGTTCTCATGAAGCTCCTTATCGCTAGCTATATATAATTGTGTCTCATTTTCTAAATTTTCATTAATTTCCAACACAATCACCCGGGAAAGTAATAGGCTCAAGTTTGCTTATAGGTGTCTGTATTTGTATGGTACCTTTTGTCACGCCCCGAACCTGGGCCTGGACGTAACACGGCACTCGGTGCCTAACTACATGTGACCGAGTGAACCAACTAGCTAGCTGAATCAACATGTGATATCATAGCATACTGAATGCGGAAGATAAACTAACACATGCTGATAAACTGAAAGTCTGGATGATATAAATCAAAGTGCGGAAATACTAAAACAAGTCTGAAACATATATGTAGCCAACATTGCTTAACATGAAAAGCCTGAGACTCTGTCTAACTGTTACTCTAGTCTATGGAGCCTCTAATGAAGTACTGAAAACACTGACTGTCTGTAAATGATAATGCCCCGAAAGAACTGGGGATCACCAAATAACTGGTACGAGAATCCTAGCGCTCTGAATCATCAACCTGTAAATCATTACCTGCATCATGAGATACAGGCCCCGGGCAAAAGGGACGTCAATACATTTGAATTGCACTGGTATGTAAAGCAACTGAAAGAAAGAATTATAAATGCTGAAACTAAAACCAAGCTGATAACTGAGAATTGATAATTGATAACTAAAATAATAACTATTAAAACTGAAACTGAAATGATAACTGATAACTGGTAATTGAACTGATAACTGATAACTGAACTGATAACTGAAATGATAATTGATAACTAAAGTGACAACTGATAACTGAAGTGATAGCTGATAACTGAACTAAACAAAGGAAGTAAGGATATGAATACTCCCTCTTCTGAATGATGAACAACATGTTTATCTGAATAAATAAATTGCGGCCTCAGGCCCAATATATATATATATATATACTGGAATACTGGATCACACTGAGTTACATAATACTGGAATACTGAATAGGACTAGACTGAGACATGTATTCTTGAACTGATTATGAACACTGAAACTTCAACTGTTTATGGCATACTGAGTAATCTATACTAAGACTTGGGGGCATCAAACCCAAGTCTATATTGAATACGCATTGAGCTCACAATGTTCAGAACGAAAGTCATGAACGATTTATGAAGCTAAAGAATAGAAGTTCTACAACTATTCAAGGAACTAGGCTAAACTATATTTCTGAGGCAAGTAGTAACGTCGTAAAAGAAACGTTTGTAGGGAGAATCATTAACATTCTCTTGAGCGTAATACAACATTTTTAACTTCCTTCTCTTGAGCGTAATACAACATTCGCCAACCCTTTCAACTTTAATCTATATCAATACAAGTCAAAGGGATTCCATATTAGCAATAATTCTCATGTTTTAGTCGCTTAAGCATTTTCTCAAACACTTGGTGACATAAAGCTTCATAGTCCTTATTAATGGTGTTTCTATGCCCAACAAGCCATTCTCTTGATCCTAGATAAAGTCTAAAATATCAAATTTCTTATAATCAATGTCATTCTTCTTCACCCATAAGTTAAATAACACCATTAACCAATAATTAACAAACAAGTCAAACCTATAATTGTTCATGCTTTTCTATCAAACCCATCAACTCATATCTCATGAACTTGTAGTCTACAATCATTAATGCAACGCTATAATCAATTAGAGGGTGAAGATATTACCTTCTTGATGTTCAATCTTCTTGAATTCGAGTTCAAGGGTTCCTTCTCTCAACAATGATGTCCCAATCGAATATCTAATGATATGGAGGGTTTACCCATGTTAATAAAATGTTGGGAAATTAAAATTAACTTAGAATCACCATTAGAACTTACCTTGGGTAGTGGAGGGACCCTTAAGGAGTTAGGTTTTTGAGAGCTTTCCTTTCTAGAGCAAGTTTTTATGTTTCGGAGTTGCGGGGGACGAAGTAGGGCTTTAAAAAGACCCCCAATGAGCGTGCCCGCGCACCTGAAGACCTGACTACGCTACTGACCGCGCAAAACGGCAGTAACAATGCCTCAAAAGTAGCGCAGCCGCGCTCGGGGCGTGCTCAGGGCACGCATATCGCATACTGTTCTGTGAAATGCGCATAACGTTTTGCACAGAGATCCGTTTGGGCTCCATAATATATCGTTGGAAAGATATTTCAAAGTTCTACAAATTTCATGCTTTGAGTTTTCCCAAATTCCTTATACCTTTTCACTAAACCTTGCTGGTAGACAGACCTTCTGCAAACTTAGTCGATTTGGTCAAATCTTATGCACCTCACTTTCCATCTTGATTTTGAAACAACTATTTTACCCATAATCATCTCGATGAGACTTCACATGTCCAAAATATAACCTTACTACTTCTTTAACTCATTCATATCAATGCCAAATTTACAAGGTGTTACATTATCTCCCCCTTGGGATCATTCGTCCTCGAATGATTGTCCAGACTGTAACTCCTGCTAACTCCGGACCTTAAACGGGTCTGGTGGAAACATGAACTTTCATTAACACTTGTATACTAAACTGAACGAATACATGATTACTAAATTGTTGCGATACTGAACTGAATGACTACTGCATTAACTGAATATTGGTCTATATGGATACATGAATACTGAACTAACATGGATATATGAATATTGAACTGGCACGAATAATTGAGTATTGAACTAACATCAATATCTGAGTACTAAACTAGCATGAATATCTAAGTATCGGACTGACATGAGTAGCTGAGTATTGAACTGACATGAGTATCTGAGTACTGAACTGACATGAGTATCTGAGTACTGAAAACTTGGATGTTATAACATGACACGTGAAATACTGGTTGTACCACCGCTAATTCTTGTGGCAACTCCAACTCATAAGCTAATTGACTGATCCTTCGTAAGATTCTATATGGCCCAATATAGCAGGGACTATGCTTCCCCTTCTTCCCAAATCTCATAACGCCATTCATAGGCAAAAATTTCAGAAACACCCAATCATCAACTTGAAACTCTATTTCTCTTTGCCGCACGCTCGAATAGGACTTTTGGCGGCTCTGAGCCGTCTTCAAATACTCTTGAATCAACTTAACTTTCTCCATAGTTTGATAGACCAAATTTGGTCCCAGCAACTCTTCTTCACCAACTTTAAACCAACCAATTGGTGATCTACACCTTCGTCCATACAGACTCTCGCACGTGCCTTCTTGATACTAGAATGGTAGGTGTTATTATTTTCAAGGTCAATGAGGGGTATGGGATCATCCCAATTACTTTTAACATCAAGGACATATCCTCAACTGTTTGAATAATGCGCTCTGCCTAGCCATCTTTCTCAGGATGAAAAACTTGTGTCTAATCCTTTCTGAAATGACTTCTGAAAGTTCATTGTAAACTTAGCACCATAGTCCGAAATGACGGACCACGGAGTCCCATGCAATCAGACGATCTCCTGAATGTATAACTTGGTATAATCTTCTGCTGAATCTATAGTCTTTACTGGAAAGAAATGTGCAGGCTTGGTAAGTCGATTTACGATCATCCAATCAAATCATTCTTTTAAAATGAGCAAGATAATCCCGTTATACATTTCATATTTACCATCTCCACTCAAAATATGTGCATTCTGTGATAAAACACTAGGCTTTCTGCTGCTCGACTTTCACTTGCTGACAATTCAGACAATTGGCCGCAAAGTCTGCGACGTTCTTTTTCATGTCGTTCAACCAATAAATCTCCTTGGTCATGATGCATATTTGGGGAACCTGGATGGAAAGAATACCAGGAATTATAGGCTTCTAACATGATCTTCCCTCTTTAAGTCCATCCATGTCTGGAACACACAATCTGTCTTGGTACCTCAGAGTACCATCATCTCCTCCTTATTCGAAAGCCATCGTCTTATGCTTGTGAATCTCCTATTTCAACTGCAACACGTAGGGATCATCAAATTGTCTCTCCTTCTATTCGGCTATTAAGGGGAACAAGTCATGTTCTAGACAACAACTCCGTCATCTTCGGAATCCGAAGTCGAACTCCTATCTTGGCTGGTGAACTTCTTTTACCAGAGTTCTCTTATCTACCTCAATCATGAGTTATACTTCCCACTCTTTATCTTCTTAAGCACTTCCTGAAAACACTTATAGAATTGCTATGAGCTAAGTCTATACTCCGAAGATTAGAGTCTTGTGAAATGCACTACCCTCATAATACATACCTGGGCATGATTTTACAGCTTTTCTGTGACCACTTTATCATCAATAACTAAGCTCAGTGATCATTCTAATCACTTTGTGCTTCTTACACATGCTAGACATAATCCCTGTGGTAATTATACAATTTTTCCTCATTATCAAACTGATTTTCTTTTTCATATCCCATGCTAACCATTAGGGTTTCAAATCTCTAACTGGACTTACTGAAAATTTTGACATTACCCCTTAGACCATGTCACGGCCCAAATCCCAAACTCGGGCGTGATGGCGCCTCTCGTGAAGAAAAGGCCAGCCAGAACGACGCAACACCTGAAAGCCTCCTCACATATCACTCGAGGCCTGAAAGCCTCCTCACATCACGCTCAAGGCCTGAAAGCCTTCTCACATAACACTCGAGGCCTGAAAGCCTCCTCACATATGGCCCTCGGCCTCACTCAGTCCAGAAAACATCATAAGCCCCTCAGGAATCAATAAAATAGCAGTGCTCAACCCAAACAACAGTGGAAATATCATTAAATTCTAAAAAATCCAATTAAAGCGGCCGAGTTTGTAAAACAGTATAATCATTAGGACTGAGTTCAAGTATTATATCAAAAATAGTGAGGAAACAGTGATAACAATCCCCGAAGGATTCAAGTAGTCGGCATTAAGCCCAAAATATGGCAACAAGCCCTAATTATGATGATAAACAGAACAGCTCAGTCAAATACGCGGTAAAATATCAAACGGGACGGACCAAGTCATAATCCCCAGTAGTAAACACCCTCACGCTCGCCATTAAGCGCGTGTTTCACCTCAACATAGCACTACGTTGTGCAAATTCGGGGTTTCAAACCCTCAGGATATCATTTACTATCATTACTCACCTCAAGCCGACCAAAATCCTAGCTTGCTATGCCCTTGCCTCGCAAATCGACCTCCTCGTGCGTCGAATCTGATCAAAACCACAACGAATACGTTACAATAGGCTAAGGGAACATAACCCAAACGAAAAGACTCGAAAAATATCGAAATTCAAGAAATTTGCAAAACTCGAGCCCTGGGACCACTTCTTGAAAATCAAAAAATTTAACATCATTGGATTCCTTATCTTGCCACGAGTCTATACATACCACAAACCCCCAAATCCGAGCCCAAATGACCCATCAAATCCCACATTGAAATATCAAATTCAAAGCCCTAGCTTTTCCCCCTTTTTTGATGAATTTTTAAAAATTTCTAGGTTAATTCTACCATTAAATCATGTATTTAGGTCATAGAACCCACCTCCAATCATACCCAGTCGAAATCACCTTCGATTCCCGTCCAAAAGATCTCAAGGTTGCTCAAAAATGGTGGAAATAAGACTTGGTTCGCGGATGAAATATTTAATAAAACCCTTCTGTCCAGACTTCTTTTCCTCTATGCGAACGGGAGGGACCTCTCGCGTTCGCGATGAACAAAATCTGCTACTGCCAAAAATACCCTTCGCGAACGCGGTTACACTCACGCGATCGCGAAGGTCTGAACCCCTAAGCCTACGCGAACGCGCACTGCTCCACGCGGACGCGAAGGGCAAGAGCACTAGGACCCAACTCCTTATACGCGGACGCGTATGCCTTCACGCGAACGCGATGACTCAACACCTGACCCTTTCGCGATCGCGAGGCCCCAGACGCGAACGCAAAGGTCAAAATCCTGGTCCTGCAATTTCCTTCTACGCCTTCGCGACTCACCAACGCGAACGCGAAGATCAATTCTTCTGCAACAGCTGATCTGAAGTTTCTGCAATATTTTCCAAGTTTAAATCTTCCCGTTAGCCATCCGAAATCACCCCGAGGCCCCCGGGACCTCAACCAATAGCACTAACACATCCAAAAACATCATTCAAACTTGCTCCAATCATCAAAACACATCAAACAACACTAAAATCATCAATTCTCACCGAATTCAAGCCTAAGTTCTTCAAAAACATCCGAAACACGCATTTGATCAAAAACCCAACCAAATCACCTCTGAATGACCTGAAATTTTGCACACACATCCCAAATCACATAACGAAGCTACAGCAACTCTCGGAATCCCATTCCGACCCTCGGATCAAAATCTCACCTATCAACCGGAATTCGCCAAAATACTAACTTCGCCAATTCGAGCCTAATTCTACACCGGACCTCCAAAATCAATTCCGATCACACTCCTAAGTCACAAATCACCCTCCCGAAGCTAACCGAATCCCCAGAAATCACATCCGAGCCCTCTAACTCATAGTCAACATCCGGTTGACTTTTCCAAAACAAACCTTCCTTAAAGAGACTAAGTGTCTTATTTCCATCTAAAACCAATCCAATTCAACTCATTCACCCAAGACTCTTATAATGAAACATAAGGAAGCAGAAAATGAGGAAAACGGGGCGGTAACTCACGTGACGACGGGCCGGGTCGTCACATCCTCCCCAACTAAAACAAACGCTCGTCCTCGAGCGGGTCAAGAAACATACCTGAAGTCTCAAACAGCTGAGGATATCTGCTCCGCATCTCTCGCTCGGTCTCCCAAGTAGCTTCCTCCACGGGCCGACCTCTCCACTGCACCTTCACCGAAGCTATATCCTTTGATCTCAACTTCCGAACCTGACGACCCAAAATAGCCATTGGCTCCACATCATAGGTCAAATCATCATCCAACTGAACAGTGCTGAAATCCAATACATGGGACGGGTCCCCAACATACTTCAGGAGCATAGAAACATGAAATATCGGATGCACGCCTGACAAGCTGGGTGGCAAAGCAAGCTCATAAGCCACCTCCCCAATCCTCCTAAGTACCTCAAAAGGCCCAATAAACCGTGGACTCAGCTTCCCTTTCTTCCCAAACCGCATAACACCCTTCATGGGTGAAACCTTCAGCAAGACCTTCTCACCAACCATATAAGACACATCTCGAACCTTCCGGTCGGCATAACTCTTCTGACGCGACTGAGCTGTACGAAGCCTCTCCTGAATTAGCTTCACCTTCTCTAAGGCATCCTGAACCAACTCTGTCCCCAATAGCCTAGCCTCGCCGGGCTCGAACCAACCAACTGGAGATCTACACCGCCTCCCATACAATGCCTCATACGGAACAATCTGAATGCTCGACTGATAACTGTTGTTGAAGGCAAACTCTGCAAGCGGCAAAAACTTATCCCAAGAACCTCCAAAAAAAATCAATCACACTGGCACGCAACATATCCTCCAAGATCTGAATGGTAAGCTCGAACTGCCCGTCCGTCTGAGGATGAAACGCTGTGCTCAACTCCACCTGAGTACCCAACTCTCTCTGCACGGCCCTCCAAAACTGCAAAGTAAACTGAGTACCTCTATCTGAGATGATGGAAACCGGAACATCGTGCAACCGAACAATCTCCCGGATATAAATCCCTGCCAGCCGCTCTGAAGAATATGTAGTACACAGGAATGAAGTGCGTGGACTTGGTCAGCCGATCAACAATCACCCAAACAGCATCAAATTTCCTCAAAGTCCGAGGAAGCCCAACAACAAAGTCCATAGTAATCATCTCCCACTTCCACTCAGGAGTGTCCATCTGCTGAAGCAATCCACCAGGTCTCTGATGCTCATATTTCACCTATTGACTATTGAGACACCGAGCCACAATATCTTTCTTCATTCTTCTCCACCAGTAGTGCTGCCTCAAATCCTGATACATCTTCGCGGCACCCGGATGAATGGAATACCGCGAGCTATGGGCCTCCTCTAATATCAACTCCCGAAGCCCATCCACATTGGGCACACAAATCCGGCCTTGCATCCTCAACACACCATCCTCCCCAATGGTCACGTCTCTGGCATCATCATGCTGGACCCTATCCTTAAGGACAAGCAAATGCGGATCATCATACTGGCGCTCTCTCATGCGATCATACAAGGAAGACCGAGAAACCACACAAGCCAACACCCGACTGGGCTCCGAAATATCTAGTCTCACCAACCGATTGGCCAAAGCCTGAACCTCAACTGCAAAGGGCCTCTCCCCAACTGGAATGTACGCCAAACTCCCCATACTAACTGCCTTTCGGCTCAAAGCATCGGCCACCACATTGGCCTTCCCCGGTTGATACAGAATGGTAATATCATAATCCTTAAGTAACTCTAGCCACCTCCGCTGTCTCAAATTAAGATCCTTTTGCTTGAACAAATGCTGAAGACTGTGATGATCGGTGAATACCTCACAAGATATGCCATACAAGTAATGCCTCCAAATCTTCAAAGCATGAACTATAGCAGCTGACTCCAAATCATGTACAGGGTAGTTCTTCTCGTGGGGCTTCAACTGACGAGAAGCATAAGCAATAACTCTACCCTCCTGCATCAATACACATCCGATCCTAACTCTCGAAGCATCACAATATACAGTATAAGAACCTGAAGCCGATGGCAAAACCAATACTGGAGATGTGGTCAAAGCTATCTTGAGCTTCTGAAAGCTCTCCTCGCACTCGTCCGACCATACAAATGGAGCCCCCTTCTGAGTCAACTTGGTCAAGGGCGATGCAATAGAGGAAAATCCCTGAACAAACCGGCGATAATACCCTGCCAAACCAAGGAAACTGCGAATCTCTGTGGCTGAGGTCGGTCTAGGCCAACTCTGCACCGCCTCTACCTTCTTCGGGTCGACCTGAATACCCTCGCTGGACAGCACGTGCCCCAAGAAAGCCACTGCACTGAGCCAAAACTAACATTTGGAGAACTTTGCATAAAGCTTCTCCTCCCTCAATCTCTGCAATACAACTCGCAAATGCTGCGCGTGCTCCTCCTGACTACGCCAGTACACCAGAATATCATCAATAAAAACAATAACGAACGAATCCAAATAAGGCTGAAATACACTGTTCATCAAATGCATGAACGCTGCTGGGGCATTAGTCAGCCCAAAAGACATAACAAGAAACTCATAGTGCCCATATCTAGTCATGAAAGCAGTCTTCATAATATCAAAATCCTTGATCTTCAACTGGTGATAGACCGAACGGAGATCAATCTTGGAGAACACCCTCGCTCCCTAAAGCTGGTCAAATAAATCATCAATGCGAGGCAGGGGATACTTGTTCTTCACTGTTACTTTATTCAATTGCCTGTAGTCAATGCACATTCTCATAGTGCCATCCTTCTTCTTCACAAATAAAACCGGTGCACCCCCACGGTGACACACTAGGCCGAATGAACCCCTTATCTAGAGTTCCTGAAGTTGATCCTTCAATTCTTTCAACTCCGCTGGTGCCATGCGGTATGGCGGAATGGAAATGGGCTGAGTGCCCGGCACCAGGTCAATACCAAAATCAATGTCCCTGTCCGGCGGCATGCCCGGCAGGTCTGCAAGAAACACATCTGAAAACTCCCTCACAACCGGGAAAGAATCAATGCTAGGAGTCTCGGCTCCAACATCCCTCACAAACGCCAAATATGAAAGACAACCCTTCCCAACCATACGCTGGGCCTTTAGGAATGAAATCACCCTGCTAGGAATATAATTAGTCACACCACGCCACTCGATCCTCGGAACACCCGGTATAGCCAAGGTGACTGTCTTAGCATGACACGGAGATAGCTAGTCCATGCCCAAAATAACATCAAAATCCACCATGCTCAATAGCAGTAGATCAACACGGGTCTCCAGACCCCCAATAGTCACCAAACACGACCGATACACATGGTCCACAATAGTAGTATCACCCACCAGGGTAGATACGTGAACAGGTAAGGCAAGACACCCTCGAGTTGTACCCAAATGATGAGCAAAATATGAGGACACATAGGAATAGGTGGAACCGGGATCAAATAAGACTGAGGTATCTCGGTGGCAAACTGAAATAATACCTGTAATGACAGCATCCGAAGCAATGACATCTGTCCTGCCCTGAAGAGCATAAAAGCGAGACTGACCATCGCCTGATCGACCTCCACCTCTGGGGTGACCCCTGGCTGCCTGACCCTCACCCCTAGTTGGCGGGCGGGTGCTGAAAAAACTGGACTAGAAGATGAGGGCTGACCCCTCGGCTGAGATGAGCTAGCAGCACGACGAGGACACTGCCTCCACATATGACCAAACTCTCCACACTCATAGCAGCTCCCAGGTGCTNATACCTATAGATCGGGTTGCGCGCCGCAACAGTAGTGCTATTATACTGTTTTAGATACTGTACTGTTCCTTCAATTTTGTTTAGTTTCTGCTAAGTTGAAGTGTTTCCCCGAGGCATGTACCCCCTCCCTTTTAACTGCTTATTTCTTGTTTATTTTCTGCAATATATTGTATATCTGTAAAGGTTTATTTGGTAGTCTAGTCCTAGCCTCGTCACTACTTCGCCGAGGTTAGGCTAGGCACTTACCAGCACATGGGGTCGGTTGTGCTGATACTACACTATGTGCTCTTTTGCACAGATCTAGGTCCCGGAGTAGCATTTGGCCATCAGCAGTAGATTGGGAGCTATCCTTCAGTCCGAGACTCCGAGGTAGCCCTGATGGCGTTCGCAGACCCGACATCTCTTCTTTCAGTTTTTATGTTCTGTTGTCATTTGTACTCGAGACAGACTATGTTCTTTTCTTTCAAACACTTATTTGTAGTAATCCTAGACAGTCCGTGGATGTTGTGACACCAGGTTCTGGTTAGAGGCACGTGTTGGTCTTCAGGATGTTTTTGGTTTTATATTTTATTTAAGACTTCCGCTAAATTTCATATTCCGCTGTAATTTATTTGTTTATTTCCGGTAATTTAATTGGTTAAAAAGGAATTAAAAACAAAAAGAGTTAATGATTTCTAAGATCGTGGCTTGCCTAGCTTCTACGAGTAGGCGCCATCACGACTCCCGAGAGTGGGAAATCCGGGTCGTGACAGAAAATCAGTGAAGAAGTATATGAATTTAGTTGCAAGAATTATTAGCAAGTTACTTTGAATTATTCACAAATCAACAAGTTCTTACGATCTTATCTTGGACATTTACTAAAATTAACTATAGATAAAACACAAAGGTTCAACAATAAGAAAAATCTAATAGACAAATACATAACAGAATAATTAATTAAAAATGTAATCTAAAATATATTTGTATTAAAAAAAGTAAATGTTAAAATAGATCTTCGTAAATTAACGTAATCTTTTGTATTTGTACCAAGCCAAATATGATATGCCTATTTCAACTTAAGGCAACCAAACCACAGTTCTAGCATTGAAGATTCATGAAAAAAATTTTTAAAACTCATATCCCTGTAAAGTATGCAATCCAAACTACTATTATTGAGTAAAGTATAAATCAAAGTATATTCTCCTTTCAATTAAACCTCAAAACAGATTCATCTTCCCCTTTTTAATAATCAAATGACCCTATTCAACTAATTAAACTCATGACAAAAAGTAATGAAAAATAACAAATAAACCACTAATTCCCGATGTACAAAGTAAAAGTTGTTGACGGCAAATATATTTAAAGACTTATCAAATAATCCAAAACCCAAAAATTAATTTAGGATAACTAACCAAAAAAAAAAAATTTCCTTTTAGCTTAAACAAACCCAAAAATAGAATCATATCAATAAAATTTACAAAAAAAATAATTACTAATAAACAATGCATCCTATTATCTGATAGTATGATAACAGAACTCCCAAAATCTCAATGCATCACATAGACGACAAAGGAAATTAAGAAAAATAATTCAATTAGAACACTTATATATTTGAAGAATAATGTCACGGCCCAAATCCCAAACCCGGCCGTGATGGCGCCTCTCGTGAAGACAAGGCCAGCCAGAACGACGCAACACCTCTTTCAAAGCAATTAATTAATATTAACAGTTCTAACACATGCTTAATATAGTCATTAATGCGGAATCAGCGATAAAACAAAGGAAACCATTTCGACACAGCCCAAACCGGGGTGTCACAAGTCATGAGCTACTACAGAGTTTTCTATAAGTCTACAAAGAGTAATATCCGATACAATAGTCTGAAGAAAACATAAATGATATAAGACATGGGAGACAAGGGGCTGCGGACGTCAACAACTACCTCGTATCTCCAAATCGCTGCCTGGTCTGGAAGGAATCAGCGCTCAGGTGCGGACTCTGCTATGCCTAAATCTGCACACATGGTGCAGGGAGTAATGTGAGTACTCCGACCCAGTGAGTAATAATAATAAATAATAACCGAAGGCATGAAAACACATAACTGCACAAAGCAATTCTATATCAGGCAGTAAAAACAGTAAAAACAATGGAACAGTAAAGAGTCGAATGAAATCTCCTTTTTAAAATCAGGTAAATCAGGTAAAACAACAAGTAAATAGTGAGTAGAAATCGGCCCCTCGGGCCCAATATCAATCGCTCAGAACAGTATCAGCCCCTCGGGCTCAGTATTAGTCACTCAGCATAATATCAGCCCCTCGGGCTCACTCTCATATCACATGGGTACCCGCACTCACTGTGGGTGTGCAGACTCCGGAGGGGCCCCTTACGGCCCAAGCGCTATATCAACATAAGGCCTGAAAGCCTTCTCACATCACACTTCAGGCCTGAAAGCCTCCTCACATATCACTCGAGGCCTGAAAGCCTCCTCACATATCACTCGAGGCCTGAAAGCCTCCTCACATCACGCTCAAGGCCTGAAAGCCTTCTCACATAACACTCGAGGCTCTCGGCCTCCTCACATATGGCCCTCGGCCTCACTCAATCCAGAAAACATCATAAGCCCCTCAGGCATCAGTAAAATAGCAGTGCTCAGCCCAAACAACAGTGGAAATATCATTAAATTCTCAAAAATCCAATTAAAGCGATTGAATTTATAAAACAGTAAAATCATTAGGACTGAGTTCAAGTATTATATCAAAAATAGTGAGGAAACAGTGATAACAATGCCCGAAGGATTCAAGTAGTCAGCATTAAGCCCAAAATATGGCAATAAGCCCAAATTATGATGATAAACAGAACAGCTCAGTCAAATATTCGGTAAAATATCAAACGGGACGGACCAAGTCACAATCCCCAGTAATAAACAACCTCACGCTCGCCATTAAGCGCGTGTTTCACCTCAACATAGCACTACGTTGTGCAAATCCGGGGTTTCAAACCCTCAGGATATCATTTACTATCATTACTCACCTCAAGCCGACCAAAATCCTAGCTCGCTATGCCCTTGCCTCGCAAATCGACCTCCTCGCGCGTCGAATCTGATCAAAACCACAACGAATACATTACAATAGGCTAAGGGAACATAACCCAATCGAAAGGACTCGAAAAACATCGAAATTCACGAAGTTGGCAAAACCCGAGCCCCGGGCCCACTTCTCGAAAAATCAGAAAATTAACATCACCGGATTCCTTATCTTGCCACGTGTCTATACATATCAAATTTACCAAAATTGGAGTCCATTTGACCCCTCAAATTTCATTTTGAAATACAGTATTCCCAAGCCCTAGCTTTACCCTCTTTTGATGAATTTCCACAAATTTCCATGTTAATTCTACCATTAAATCATGTATTAAGGTCAAGGAACTCACCTCCAATCACACCTAGTCGAAATCCCCTTCAATTTTCGTCCAATAGCTCTCAAGGTTACTCAAAAATGGAGGAAATGAGACTTGGTTCGCGGATGAAATGTCTAATAAAAACCTTCTGCCCAGGCTTATTTTCCTCTATGCAAACGCGAGGGACCTCTCGCGTTAGCGATGAACAAAATCCACCTCTGCCAAAAATACCCTTCGCGAACGCGGTCGGTACCACGCGAACGCAAAGGGCAAAAGCCCTGGAACCCAACACCTTATACGCGAACGCGTATGCCTTCACGCGAACGCGATGACTCAACACCTGACCCTTCCGCGATCGCGAGGCCCAAGATGCGAACGCGAAGGCCAAAACACCGGTCCTGAAATTCCCTTCTACGCGTTCATGACTCACCAACGCGAACACGAAGATCAATTCTTCTGCAACAAAATAGCTGGAAACCTGCAATCTTCAAAGGCCAAAATTGGTCCGATTGACCATCCGAAATCATCCCGAGGCCCCCGGGACCTCAACCAAAAGCACCAACCCATCTTAAAACATCATCCAAACTTGTTCCAATCATCAAAACACATCTAACAACGCTAAAATCATATATTCTCACCGAATTCAAGCCTAAGTTTCTCAAAAACTTCCGAAATACGCATTTGATCAAAAACTCGACCAATACACCTCCGAATGACCTGAAATTTTGCACACACATACAAAATCACCTAACGAAGCTACAACAACTCTCAAAATTCCATTCCGACCCACGGATCAAATTCTCACCTATCAACCGGAATTCGCCAAAATACTAACTTCGCCAATTCAAGCCTAATTCTACACCGGACCTCCAAAATCAATTCCGATCACACTCCTAAGTCATAAATCACCCACCGAAGCTAACCAAATCACCGGAAATCACATCCGAGCCCTCTAACTCATAAGTCAACATCCGGTTGACTTTCCAATTCAAACCTTCCTTAAAGAGACTAAGTGTCTTATTTCCATCTAAAACCAATCCAATTCAACTCACTCACCCAAGACTCTCATAATGAGACATAAGGAAGCAGAAAATGGGGGAAAGGGGGCGATAACTCACGTGACGACGGGCCGGGTCGTCACAGACCAAAGGTCCTTCTCTTTTTGTTGGGATCCAAATAACTTTCCTTATTTTCTGCAATTCTTTGCACTCTACGTCATTGACGACTCATCTTCCTACTAACTTCTGACAAATCCTTCTTACTAGAAAAAACTAAATTATTCACTTAACGGAAAGCTAATGTATTCATAACTATCATACACAGTCTTAATAATTTAACTCTGCTTACATTGTCAATCTTGGAGATATCCCTTTTCATTAACTCTTAAAGGCTATTCTTCTGTAGTTTGCTCTCTTACTGCTAGCTAATTTTTTTCCACTACCACTATACTTCGAGTTTAACTTAAACTCTTTGGGTTCTAACACATGTTCGGTATTTCAAAGTATCATCCACTCACTAGAGTTAACCTGGCTAAGTGAATCAAATTGTACCTCTACTAGCTCTGTTGAAATTGCTAATTCAGTGTATCAACTCAAAACTTACTTATTATTCTTTTACTAAACACCTGCTAGAATCACGTTTTCTTGTTCTACCTTGGATAACTAAAGTGAGTAATAAGGTTATTTCTAACTTCCCTCACCATCCGACCCTGTTCTATGGTCGCATACTTACCGTTTTTTTTCCTAAACTATGTGCATGGATCACACTTAGAGAAAGTTCATCTGTCTTACACGAAAGTGGAATATCTAGCCCCAAACTTTCTATGCACTTCAAAATCATTTCCGACTATAAACATCTGGAGTAAACACTTAGTCACATAACCTAAGGGGGAACTGCCATATCATTTATCTTACATCAATAGCTGCTTCTTATAGTAACTTACTAACGTGGTACTTCTAGTTCTGATTTGAATAATCGAAACAACTTAAAATCGTTCCTTGAAATTCACTATTGGCTGCTCTTGGTTCTCATTTCATACATCATATCTTCTAGTCATTTGCGTGAGTTGTAAGAAATCACATCTTTGGTAATAACAAACGTTTCTGACTCCTAGGTATTTTACCCTTAGGCTCTTTTCTGTCCAAAACTATAATAACCAATGTTAGGGTCTGACATCTGAACTATCATCATCCCACATGTGGCTCCGTTTGCAAGAATTAAAAGAAATTGTTCTCTGAGGTAAAACACATACGATTACCATACACAAACTTATTCTTCAGAGTATACAATCATTTGATAAATCACTTACTGCACCACCCGGCGATTCTTGGGTCTTAATCCGGACCTAAAATATGTGAAGATTTCGCTCTAACCACTGTTACTTACATTTTCTTTTAGCACCCATAGGCATCACTGTATACTCACAAGTCACCAGAATTTTGATACACGGAAAATTAGATATTTGGTAAACATATAACTGAATACTGGCGTACTGAATAACCATAAATTTTCTAACTGAAAGACTGTATAACTGGTAACTGAGGTAAACTGATAGCCATAAGACATGATAACAGCTTTTGCACTTTCTGATAAGGTTATGCTCGAATCTGTACTACTATCCATTGCATCGCCAGCTGAGGAAGAACAATCTCCCCCAGCAATACCAATCCTCCCTAGTTCAATTAGAATCGAGAACCATCCCACTTTAACATCCTCTCAAGTCTCATATTTACCAACCTGTACTCCATAATTATACCCCAATGGGCAGTTATACTCTCTAGGACCTTAGGATTCTCCTACGCATCGCTCGGGCATCCAATACGTTTGGAAACCGATAGGAAGAGAAGGTTTATTGCTCTAAACTTCATGGCACGATCTAGAGTAGAAAGAAATGAGATAATCCTGGATGTCTTGGTAGTTAACCGTTTATATGAGTGGCTGACACATACATATAAAGGAAACTCCACTAGACACGGCTTCATAGACTCCCTAGGACACTTGAACCTAGTGCTTTGATACCAAGCTTTATCACGCCCCGAACCTGGGCCTGGACGTAACACGACACTCGGTGCCTAACTACATGTAACCGAGCGAACCAACTGGCTAGCTGAATCAACATGTGATATCATAACATATTGAATGCGGAAGATAAACTAACACATGCTGATATACTGAATGTCTGGATGATATAAATCAAAGTGCGGAAATACTAAAACAAGTCTGAAACATATATGTAGCCAACATTGCTTAACATGAAAAGCCTGAGACTCTGTCTAACTGTTACTCTAGTCTATGGAGCCTCTAATGAAGTACTGAAAATACTGACTGTCTGTAAATACTGAAAGACTGTAAAGTAATGATAATGCCCCGAAAGAACTGGGGATCACCAAATAGCTGGTACGAGAATCCTAGCGCTCTGAATCATCAACCTGTAAATCATTACCTGCATCGTGTGATGCAGGCCCCAGACAAAAGGAACGTCAGTACATTTGAATTGCACCGGTATGTAAAGCAACTGAAAGAAAGAATTATAAATGCTGAAACTGAAACCAAGCTGATAACTGAGAATTGATAATTGATAACTGAAACGATAACTATTGAAACTGAAACTTAAATGATAACTGATAACTGGTAACTGAACTAATAACTAATAACTGAACTGATAACTGAAATGATAAATGATAAGTAAAGTGACAACTGATAACTGAAATGATAGTTGATAACTGAACTGAATAAAGGAAGTAAAGATATGAATACTCCTTCTTCTGGGTGATGAATAACCTGTTTATCTGAATAAATAAACCGCGGCCTCAGGCCCAATATATATATATATATATATATATATATATATATATATATATATATATATATATATATATATATATATATATATGTGTGTGTGTGTGTGTGTGTGCACAACTGCGGCCTCGGGCCCAAGTATACGTATACATAACTGCAGCCTCAGGCCCAAAGATGCATAAAGCATAAACTGCAGCCTCAGGCCCAAAGATGCATAAAGCATAAACTGCGGCCTCAGGCCCAAATACAGGTGTTCAACTTTCAGGGATTTATAATCAGGAACTGAGAATCATACTGCAATACATGATAGTGAAATACTGAATCACACTGAGTTATATGATACTGGAATACTGGATACAACTGAGTTACATAATACTGGAATACTGAATAGGACTAGTCTGAGACAATTATTCTGGAACTGATTATGAACACTGGAACTTCAACTGTTTATGGCATACTGAGTAATCTATACTACGAGTCGGGGGCATCAAACTCAAGTCTATATTAAATACGCACTGAGCTCACAATGTTTAGAACGAAAGTCATGAACGAGTTATGAAGCTAAAGAATAGAAGTTCTACAACTATTCAAGGAACTAGGCTAAACTATATTTCTGAGTCAATTAGTAACGTCGTAAAAGAAACGCAGTGTAGGGAGAATCATTAACATTCCCAAACATAGAGAGTTAGCCTCACATACCTTAAATTCCTGCTCTTAAGCGTAATACAACATTCACCAACCCTTTCAACTTTAATCTATATCAATACAAGTCAAAGGGATTCCATATTAGCAATAATTCTCATGTTTTAGTTGCTTAAGCATTTTCTCAAACACTTGGTGACATAAAGCTTCATAGTCGTTATTAATGGTGTTTCTACGCCCAACAAGCCATTCTCTTGATTCTAGATAAATTCTAAAATCTCAAATTTCTTATAATCAATGTCATTCTTCTTCACCCATAAGATAAACAACACCCTTAACCAATGATTAACAATCAACAAGCCAAACCTATAATTGTTCATGCTTTTCTATCAAACCCATCAACTCATATCTCATGAAATTGTAGTCTACAATCATTAATCCAACGCTATAATATTTTTTCTTTGTGATTTTGTGGAGGGTGAATATATTACCTTCTTGACGTTCAATCTTCTTGAATTCGAGTTCTGGGGTTCCTTCTCTCAACAATGATGTCCCAATCGAATATCTAATGATATGGAGGGTTTACCCATATTAATAAAATATTGGAAAATTAAAATTAACTTAGAATCACCATTAGAACTTACCTTGGATGGTGGAGGGACCCTTAAGGAGTTAGATTTTTGAGAGCTTTCCTTTCTAGAGCAAGTTTTTATGTTTTAGAGTTGTGGGGGACGAAGTAAGGCTTTAAAATGACCCCCCATGAGCGCGCCCGCGCACCTGAAGACCTGACCGCGCTACTGACCGCGCAAAACGGCAGTAACACTGCCTCAAAAGTAGAGCGGCCGTGCTCGGGGCGCACTCAGCGCCGCATATTGTATACTGTTCTATAAAATATGCATAACTTTTTGCACAGAGATCTGTTCGGGCTCCATAATATACCGTTGGAAAGCTCTTTTAAAGGCCTACAACTTTCTAGCTTTGAGTTTTCCCAAATTCCTTATACCTTTTCACTAAACCTTGCTGGTAGACAGACCTTCTACAAACTTAGTCGATTTTGTCAAATCTTATGCACCTCACTTTCCATCTTGATTTTGAAATAACTATTTTACCCATAATCATCCCGATGGGACTTCACATGTCCACAATATAACCTTACTACTTCTTCAACTCATTCATACCTAAGCCGAATTTACGGGGTGTTACACCTTTGGATGGAACATTACCAAAAAATTACAAGTTAGTCGGCTGATGTATGGAGCTTCTGTAAGGTGATTGCTTTGATAAGATTCAAAGTATGAATTGCTTTATTTAGATGAAATTTGTATTAACATTTCACAACATGTGAGTAACATTTAAACCTTAAGAATTTTGCTCCAATTTCTGTAATTTGTGATTGTAACTACTTGGACTTGTCTCATTTTTGTTCAAAAAATGGGACATAATTCACTGCATTCAAGTTATTTCTGTTTCTTGTATACAAAAAGTGATTAATTTGTGTTATTTTCTACTTTGATTAATAAATTTGGTACATTTGTCTGATCTTTTCATTTGAAGTTCAGTCCGTTTTGAAGAAAAGATACGGGATAGAGACCTAAGACTCTAATGAAGACTTCTAACATCTTTCAGGATGAAAACATTCTTCTATAGACATTCTTCTATAGTCGTGAACTTATAGGAAAACCTTGCCTTCTTCTTTAGGAAATAGTGCTAACAGGTTATGGTGGTTGGGAATATTTTGGTAACATTTTCAGTATCAACGACCTCATTGAATATTTGCAGCAAGGTAATATTTGGACTTTTCAGTCCAAGAATTAAATGTCTTTGTTGAATTTCGAATCTTTTACTTTTTCAAGAAAACATGTTTATGTTTTAAGATGATTGTTTGATTGAAGGATTCTATTGCATACATCATAATTCTTTCATAGTTTTTGTTCTGTTTATGGATTATAAATCTAGTTAATGGAAATTATTTGGATTGAGCAATTCCTCTACATTCCAGAGATGATCTTCTTACTCTTTGGAGACACTAAATTCTGATAGAATTTCCTCTTGCTTTTCAGCTGATTTTCACTAATTGTGACGACCCAAAGGGTCATCACCTGTTTCCTCATTCGTTCCGTGCTTCTGAGGCTTTGAAAACCTCACTTTTAGTTGCCTCGATTTGCGTGCGTAGTCCGGGCGCGTAGCCGGAAAGATTTTATGTTGAAACATGTGAATTCTGTGTAAAAAATCGATGAATTTTGATATTAATATGATTAAAGTTGACTTTGGTCAACATTTTGAGTAAACAGA
The DNA here is from genome assembly GCF_001879085.1 of Nicotiana attenuata. Taxonomy (NCBI): domain Eukaryota; kingdom Viridiplantae; phylum Streptophyta; class Magnoliopsida; order Solanales; family Solanaceae; genus Nicotiana; species Nicotiana attenuata. The sequence goes on from NW_017673145.1 coordinate 105,440, forward strand.
CCCGGACCCGTGATTTGACGGTCCCGGAGGGTCCGTAGAAAAATATGAGACTCGGGCATATGCCCGGAGTCGAATTCCGAGGTCGAGAGCCCGAGAAATGAATTTTTCTGTGAAATTATTTTTAGAAATTAATATGGAAATTTTAAAAGGAAATTGATTAGAACGGGTTGGTATCGGGCCCGTATTTTGGTTCCGGCGCCCGGTACAGGTCTTATATGTGATTTAAGCGTTTTCTGTGAAATTTGGTTGAAATCGGACGTCATTTGACGTGTTTCGGACGTAAATATCTAAAAACGAAAGGTTATGAAGTTTAATGAAAAAGTGATGATTTTGAGGTTTTATTCCTCGTTTTTGATGTTATGTTGGCGATTTGATCGCATGGTTAAGTTCGTAGGATATTTTTGAGTTAGTGTGTGTGTTTGGTTAGGAGCCCCGAGGGCTCGGGAGTGTTTCGGAGGTGTGTCGGAGTGTTTTAGAACTTAAAATAGTTGCAGAAGTTTTCAGTTCTGGTATGCTGCTATCCAGTGCTATGCGATCGCATAGGCTTCCTCGCGATCGCGTAGAGTTGAAATTCCAGGTACCCCGTTTGTTCAATGCGATCGCATATAGTCTCCTGCGATCGCGTAGAGCAGCCACCCTTCGTTCAATGCGATCGCATTACTTCCTCGCGATCGCATAGTATAAAAGCCAAAAATCCGGAATGGGGTCTGTTTCTTATATACGTTCGCAGTAGTCTTCATGCGATCGCAATAGTCAAATTTCCTGACCCTATGCGATCGCAAGCCTTATTCCGCGATCGCATAGGGCATTTTTGCCCAGTGATTTTAAATACCCCAAAACAGAACAGTGACGGGATTTAGTCCATATTTCACACGAGTCCTTCTTCTCCACAGCTCTTGAGCGAATTTTTGAGCACTTCTTCACCAAATCTTCTTGGGTAAGTAAATTCCCACTCATTTCCTTCATCTTCCTTCATTAATTAATGAGTTTCTAAATCTAAATCATGTAATCTATGGTTGAAATTGGGGGAAAAGGGTAGAGTTAGGGCTTTTCGATTTTCTTTGATTTAGACCTCGTTTTGGGGTCGAATTTGAAAACAAATTGTACATCCGGGCTCGTGGGGGAATGGGAAACATGGAATTGGTTCGAACCTCATGTTTTGACCAAGCGGGCCCGGGGTTGATTTTTGGAATTTTGGGAAGAAAGCTTAGAAATTCATATTTAGGCATTGGGTTTAGTTAGTTTAGCTATTATTAATATTGTAAAGTCGTTATTTCATAGATTTGCCCGAGTTGGAGCCGAATTCGAGGGGTAAAGCTATACTAGAGGCTTGAGTTGAGTTTGGAGCATTCGAGGTAAGTGTTTGATATAACTTTGGCTTGAGGGAATAGGACTAGGATGTTATTTGCTATCTGCTAAATGTGGAGTACGGTGTATAGCATGGTGACGGTTATCCATGCACCGGAGTCTAGCATGATCGTGAGTCCTAATTGTGTTGACTCGGACTTTTGTGATTCATCTTCCTTGTTTAATTGATAAGTTTCATATAATGTGAATGGTTGAGGAAGAAATGTGATTGGTATATTATTGGAGCGTTGGCTCGAACTGGAAATTGATAATTGAGAAAGAAGTGATTAAAAGAGGAAGTGTTGCGATTATTCCCTTGCCGGGACGCGTAGTCTATTATTGTTGTTGCTCCCTTGCCGGGATTTAAGCATTTTATGTATTCTCCCTTGCCGGGATATTTGGGCTGTTAGTTGTACCCTTGCCGAGTTAAATAGTTATGTTGTTGAATTCCCCTATTGGGGCCTCCTCTAGAAAGATTATATGTATTATGAATTATGAAATGGGATCGTGTGGCACGCCGTCCACTTATGAATTATGAAATGGGATCGTGTGGCACGCCGTCCACTTATGAGTTATGAATTGGGATCGTGTGGCACGCCGACCACTTATAAATATATACTATGGGATCGTGTGGCGCGCCGACCACTTATAAATATATACTATGGGATCGTGTGGTATGCCGACCACTTATATGAGTCATAGTATTGATGTAGTTTCGTCATTATATCCGTTGATCTGTTTTCACTGTATTCCCCCGAGCATGCCCCCTTCCCAGTTTTATTTGATGTTTTTTTTCTGTTGTTATTTTCGTTGCCTTTGTATATATACATCTGCACAGGTTGTTTTTTGTAGGTCCTGTCTAGCCTCGTCGGGGTTAGGCCAGGCACTTACCAGCACATGGGGTCGGTTGTGCTGATGCTACACTCTGTGCATCTTTTGGCACATATCCAGGAGCAGCTTTTGGACAGCAGCAGTAGGATTGCCCGGGAGCTGTCTTCAGTCCAGGGACTCACGAGGTAGCCTAGCTGGCGTTCGCAGGTCGAAGTCCCTTCTATGTTTTAGTTTGTTTTCTTTGTTTCGAGACAAACAGTATGTAATATCATTTCAGACTTGTTTTTAGTACTCTATAGCAGTCCGTGAGCTAATGACACCAGACTCTGGGTAGAAATGTGTTTCAACTTCCGCAAATTTTATTTCAGTTATATAAGTTTAAAGTCTTCCGCTTTAATTATAATGCCCCGTTTATTTATATTGTTAAAATGTCATCAGTGAAAAGTTTTGAATATTTGGCTTGCCTAGCTCCGACAGTAGGCGCCATCACGACTCCCAATGGTGGGAAGTCCGGGTCGTGACAAGTTGGTATCAGAGCTCTAGGTTACATAGGTCTCGCTACTCACGGACAAACTTGGTAGAGTCTGAGGGATCGGTACGGAGACGTCTGTATTTATCCCCAGAGGCTACGGAGTTAGGAAAAATCTCTCTTTTGTTCTTTCTTGACGTGCGGTTCTGTTTCTCAAATACTGATTGTCTTTCTACTCTGTTCTTTTGCTGACGGCGAGAACACGTGCTTCCTCTTCTACCGCGCAGTAGCCCGAGCCCCCAGCAGCAGCTCCTACAAGGGGCAGAGGGCGAGGCCGAGGCCGTGCCAGAGGTTGAGGCAGGGGCAGAGCTCAGCCCCGAGCAGCAGTCCCAAAGGTGGAGCCTCATACTGATTATGATGAGGAGGTTCCAGCCCCAGCAGCTCCGGTGGGCCCAGCTCAGGTCCCAGAGGGGTTCATAGCCACCCCAGTTCATCAGGACGCTCTGGTCAGATTGGTAGGCTTTGTGGAGAGCGTCACTAGAGCGGGTTTGCTTCCAGTAGCACCAGCCACTTCTCAGGCTGGAGGAGGAGTTCAGACTCCTGTTGCACATACTCCGGAGCAGGTAGCTCCCCAGGCTCAGGTTCCAGTGGTTCAGCCAGCTGTGGCGGTTCAGCCAGGTATTGTGACTCAGGCCGGCGATGGAGCGGCTATGTCCTCAGATGCTTTATGGAGGCTTGACAGGTTCTCCAAGCTTTTCACCACCACCTTCAGCGGCACTTCTTCAGAGGATCCACAGGATTTCTTATTCAGCTGCCATGAGATCCTTCGGACTATGGGTATTGTGGAGACTAATGGGGTCGACTTCGCCACCTTTCGACTGGCAGGATCCGCCAAGACTTGGTGGAGGGACTATTGTTTATCCAGACCAGCAGGGTCGCCATCATTGACTTGGGACCAGTTTGCAGAGTTGTTTTTTGGAGAAGTTTCTCCCAGTTACTCAGCGAGAGGCTCTTCGCAGGCAGTTCCAGCGCCTCCAGTAGGGCTCTATGACAGTCACACGGTATGAGACTCGATTCATTGATCTAGCACGCTATGTTGTTGTTATACTCCCCACCGAGAGAGAGAGAGGGTGCGGAGGTTTATTGATGGATTGATTCAGCCGATCCGTCTCTAGATGGCTTTGGGAGCTGGTAGTGAGATTTCTTTTTAGGAGGCGGCCAATGCAGCCCGTAGAGTTGAGATGGCTCTTGCACGGGGAGGTGGTCATGGGTCAAACAAGAGACCCCGTCATGCAGGTAGATTTAGTGGTACCTCGTCTGGAGGTGGGGATTCTTATGGTAGAGGCCATCCTCCGAGGCCCTTTCAGTCAGCCCTACAGGTCTCACATGGTACTTCAGGTGGTCGTGGCTCTCAGCCGCAGTCTTCTGACCAGCAGCTTTTCAGTTCACCATCAGCACCTATCAGTGCACCACCACTGCGTTATTCTTAGCGGCCGAGGGCTTGTTACACGTGTGTTGACACGAGACATATTGCCAGGTATTGCCCTCGAGCTTCTGACAGCTCTCAGCAGCAGGGTCCTCGTCCTATGATTCAGGCATCAGGTGATCCACAGGCCGCCCAGCCAGCTAGAGGCGGGGGTAGAGGCCATAGAGGTGGAGGTAGAGATCATAGAGGTGGAGCTCGGACCGCCAGAGGTAGAGGCCAGCAAGCAGCCGATCGTCCCAGAGATATGGTTCAGGGAGGTGGGGCCCAGCCCCGGTGTTATTCTCTTCCAGCCAGGCCAGAGGCTGAGTCTTCAGATGCAGTCATTACAGGTACTATTCTGGTCTGTGATAGGGATGCTTTAGTGCTATTTGACCCTGGGTCTACGTATTCATATGTGTCGTCCTATTTTGCACCCTACCTGGTTATGCCTAGTGATGCTTTGGGTATTCTTGTTTATGTATCTACACTGGTGGGGGATTCTATAGTGGTCGATCGAGTTCATCGTTCCTGTGTGGTAGTGTTTGAGGGTCTTGAGACCCGTGTTGATCTATTGCTCTTAGACATGGTGGATTTCGATGTTATATTAGGGATGGATTGGTTGTCCCCGTATCATGCTATCTTGGATTGTCACGCCAAGACCGTGACCTTGGCTTTGCCAGATTTGCCCCGATTAGAGTGGAGAGGGACCCCAGGTCATGCCACTCGCAGTGTTATCTCATATGTGAAGGCTCGACGCATGGTCGAGAAGGGGTGTTTAGCTTATCTGGCGTATGTTCGCGATTCCAGCGCAGAGGTCCCTTCTATTGACTCTGTTCCTATTGTTCGGGAGTTCCCCGAGGTATTCCCTTCAGACCTGCCGGGTATGCCGCCCGACAGGGATATCGATTTTTGTATTGATCTGGCTCCGGGCACGCAACCCATTTCTATCCCGCCGTATCGCATGGCCCCGCCAGAGTTGAAAGAGTTAAAGGATCAGTTGCAGGACTTGCTAGAGAAGGGTTTTATCAGGCCTAGTGTTTCTCCTTGGGGTGCGCCGGTGTTATTTGTGAAGAAAAATGATGGTTCGATGAGGATGTGCATTGATTACAGGGAATTGAACAAAGTGATGATAAAGAACAAGTATCCACTGCTGAGGATTGACGATTTGTTCGACCAGCTTCAGGGTGCGAAGGTGTTTTCAAAGATAGGCTTGAGATCTGGCTACCATCAGTTGAGGATTAGGGCATCCGATGTCCCTAAGACAGCATTCCGCACTCAGTACGGGCACTATGAGTTCCTGGTCATGTCGTTTGGGTTGACCAATGCCCCAACAGCATTCATGGAGTTGATGAACCGAGTGTTCAGGCCATATTTGGACATGTTCGTGATAGTCTTTATTGATGATATTTTGGTGTACTCCCGCAGCCAGGAGGAGCACGAGCAGCACCTCAGAGTGGTTCTTCAGACTGAAGGATAGTCAGTTGTATGCTAAGTTCTCAAAGTGCGAGTTCTAGTTGAGTTCGGTTGCATTTCTGGGTCATGTTGTATCAACAGAGGGTATTCAGGTGGACCCGAAGAAGATTGAGGCAGTCAAGAACTAGCCTCGACCAGCATCAGGTACTGAGATTCGGAGTTTCTTGGGGTTAGCAGGTTACAACAGACGGTTCGTGGAGGGGTTTTCATCTATTGCAGCCCCGATGACCAGATTGACCCAGAAGGGTGCCCAGTTCAGATGGTCAGACGAGTGTGAGGCGAGCTTTCAGAAGCTCAAGACAGCTCTGACTACGGCACCGATATTGGTTTTGCCCACAGGCTCAGGGCCTTATACAGTTTATTGTGATGCTTCCCGTATTGGGCTTGGTGCGGTATTGATGCAGGATGGCAGAGTCATTGCTTATGCTTTGAGGCAGTTGAAGATCCACGAGAAGAATTATCAGGTTCATGATCTAGAGTTGGCAGCCATTATTCATGCTTTGAAGATTTAGAGGCATTACCTATATGGTGTGACGTGTGAGGTGTACACTGATCACAAGAGTCTGCAGTACTTGTTCAAGCAGAAGGAGTTGAACTTGAGGCAGAGGAGGTGGTTGGAGCTATTAAAGGATTATGATGTTACCATTTTGTACCACCCGGGGAGAGCCAATGTGGTGGCCGATGCATTGAGTAGGAAGTCCGCCAGCATGGGTAGTCTTGCTTATATTCCGGTCAGCCAGAGGCCGTTTTCTTTAGATGTTCAGGCCTTGGCCAATCGATTTGTGAGGTTGGATATTTCTGAGCCTAGACGGGTGTTAGCTTGCACGGTCGCTCGTTCGTCGTTGTTGGAGCGTATCCGTGATCGGCAGTTTGATGATCCCCATTTGTGTGTCCTGAGAGACACGGTGCAGTGTGGAGGTGCCACGAAGGTGACCTTAGATGATGATGGTGTTTTGAGGTTGCAGGGGCGAGTTTGTGTGCCCAATGTCGATGGGATTTGAGAGTTGATCTTAGCGGAGGCCCATAGTTCTCGGTATTCTATTCACCCGGGCGCCGCGAAGATGTACAAGGACTTGCGGTAGTATTATTGGTGGCGTAGGATGAAGAAAGATATCGTTGCATATGTGGCTCGATGTTTGAACTGTCTGCAGGTCAAGTATGAGCATCAGAGGTCTGGTGGTTTGTTCCAGAGGATTGAGCTTCCCGAGTGGAAGTGGGAGAGGATTACCATGGATTTCGTTACTGGACTTCCGATGACTCGGAAGAAGTTTGATGCTATTTGGGTCATTGTTGATAGGCTGACCAAGTCAGCACATTTTATTCCTGTTGCAGCCACTTATTCATCGGAGAGGTTAGTCGAGATCTACATCCGAGAGATTGTTCGCCTTCATGGGGTGCCGACATCTATCATTTCGGACAGGGGTACGCAGTTTACCTCGCGCTTCTAGAGAGCAGTTCAGCAGAAGTTGGGCACCTAGGTTCAGTTGAGCACAGCGTTCCACCCTCAGACGGACGGCCAGTCCGAGAGGACTATTCAGATATTGGAGGATATGCTCCGAGCCTGTGTCATTAATTTTGGAGGCTCGTGGGACCAGTTTTTGCCTTTAGCAGAGTTCGCCTACAACAACAGCTACCAGTCTAGCATTCAGATGGCTCCATATGAGGCGTTGTATGGTAGGCGATGTCGGTCTCCAGTCGGATGGTTTGAGCCGGGAGAGGCTCGGTTATTGGGTACAGATTTAGTTCAGGAGGAGTTGGATAAGGTCAAGATCATTCAGGAAAGGCTTCGTTCGGCTCAGTCGCGGCAAAAGAGTTATGCGGATCGTAAGGTTCGAGATGTAGCTTTCATGGTTGGCAAGCGGGTCTTGCTCCGAGTGTCGCCTATGAAGGGCGTGATGAGATTTGGGAAGAAGGGCAAGCTTAGCCCTAGGTTCATTGGCCCATTTGAGATTCTCGATCGTGTGGGAGAGGTGGCTTACAGACTTGCCTTGCCGCCTAACTTGTCAGTCGTGCATCCAGTTTTTCATGTGTCCATGCTTCGGAGATATCACGGCGATCCAGCCCACGTGTTAGATTTCAGCACTGTCCAGTTGGACAAGGATCTGTCTTATGAGGAGGAGCCGGTGGCTATTCTAGACCGGCATGTTCGACAGTTGAGGACGAAGAGTTTCCCTTCAGTGCGTGTTCAATGGAGAGGTCAGCCCCCTGAGGCATCGACCTGGGAGTCCGAGTCCGATATGCGGAGCCGTTATCCTCACCTATTTCCCGACTCAGGTACTTCTTTCGTTTGTCCGTTCGAGGACGAACGGTTGTTTTAGAGGTGGAGGATGTGACGACCCAAAGGGTCATCACCTGTTTCCTAATTCTTTCGTACTTCCGAGGCCTTGAAAACCTCACTTTTAGTTGCCTCGATTTGCGTGCGCAGTCCGGGCGCGTAGCCGGAAAGCTTTTATGTTGAAACATGTGAATTATGTGTAAAAAATCGATAAATTTTGATATTAATATGATTAATGTTGACTTTGGTCAACATTTTGAGTAAACGGACCCGGACCCGTGATTTGAAGGTCCCAGAGGGTCCATAAAAAAATATGAGACTCGGGCATATGCCCGGAGTCGAATTACGAGGTCGAGAGCCCGAGAAAGAATTTTTTTGTGAAATTATTTTTCAGAAATTAATATGAAAATTAGAAAAGGAAATTGATTAGAACGTGTTGGTATCGGGCCCGTATTTT
>NW_017673145.1:114778-122331 GCF_001879085.1 Nicotiana attenuata
TTAGTTTGTTTAGCTATTATTAATATTGTAAAGTCGTTATTTCATAGATTTGCCCGAGTTGGAGCCGAATTCGAGGGGTAAAGCTATACTAGAGGCTTGAGTTGAGTTTGGAGCATTCGAGGTAAGTGTTTGATCTAACTTTGGCTTGAGGGAATAGGACTAGGATGTTATTTGCTATCTGCTAAATGTGGAGTACGGTGTATAGGCATGGTGACGATTATCTATGCACCAGAGTATAGCATGACCGTGAGTCCTAATTGTGTTGACTCGGACTTTTGTGATTCATCTTCCTTGTTTAATTGATAAGTTTCATATAATGTGAATGGTTGAGGAAGAAATGTGATTGGTATATTATTGGAACGTTGGCTCGAACTGGAAATTGATAATTGAGAAAGAAGTGATTAAAAGAGGAAGTGTTGTGATTATTCCCTTGCCGGGACGCGTAGTCTATTATTGTTGTTGCTCCCTTGCCGGGATTTAAGCATTTTATGTATTCTCCCTTGCCGGGATATTTGGGCTGTTAGTTGTACCCTTGCCGGGTTAATTCGTTATGTTGTTGAATTCCCCTATTGGGGCCTCCTCTAGAAAGATTATATGTATTATGAATTATGAAATGGGATCGTGTGGCACGCCGTCCACTTATGAATTATGAAATGGGATCGTGTGGCACGCTGTCCACTTATGAGTTATGAATTGGGATCGTGTGGCACGCCGACTACTTATAAATATATACTATGGGATCGTGTGGTGCGCCGACCACTTATAAATATATACTATGGGATCGTGTGGCACGCCGACCACTTATATGAGTCATAGTATTGATGTAGTTTCGTCATTATATCCGTTGATCTATTTTCACTGTATTCCCCCGAGCATGCCCCCTTCCCAGTTTTATTTGATGTTTTTTTTTTCTGCTGTTATTTCCGTTGCCTTTGTATATATACATCTGCACAGGTTGTTTTTGGTAGGTCCTGTCTAGCCTCGTCACTACTTCGCCGGGGTTAGGCCAGGCACTTACCAGCACATGGGGTCGGTTGTGCTGATGCTACACTCTGTGCATCTTTCTGCACATATCCAGGAGCAGCTTTTGGACAGCAGCAGTAGGATTGCCCGGGAGCTGTCTTCAGTCCAGGGACTCACGAGGTAGCCTAGCTGGCGTTCGCAGGCCGAAGTCCCTTCTATGTTTTAACTTGTTTTCTTTGTTTCGAGACAAACAGTATGTAATATCATTTCAGACTTGTTTTTAGTACTCTATAGCAGTCCGTGAGCTAGTGACACCAGACTCTGGGTAGAAATGTGTTTCAACTTCCGCAAATTTTATTTCAGTTATATAAGATTAAAGTCTTCCGCTTTAATTAAAATACCCCGTTTATTTATATTGTTAAAATGTCATCAGTGAAAAGTTTTGAATATTTGGCTTGCCTAGCTCCGACAGTAGGCGCCATCACGACTCCCGATGGTGGGAAGTCCGGGTCGTGACATATATATTTTCTTTTTGTATAACGTGTCTACTGTTTGGAGAAAATAAAATTATATTTTTGAGGTTTTCACACCATGCTAAAGTTTTATGTGACATATTTCTTCGATGATTTAATATTAGCTCACTCATGTTGTATAGACAAAATCTTTGCTGCCAAAGTTGGACCCAAAAACTTGAGATTGAGGGGAAGTCTCTATGAAGTGGAATGTAATGACAATGGAGATAGTTTGGGCAGGGGTAATTCTTTAACATATAAAGACTATCAGCATGGTAGTTCCTTTACATGTAAAACTATATAGATACTATCATCTTTACACTTAAGCATCTAATTATCATATTGCGCAATGGATATAAAGAATGTATTATTCGCCATAATGCAACATCATGATGAATATTTTGCTCCAAAATGTATGTAATAATCGAGCAATTAGCATGTGATATTGTACGATATTGTCTATCTAAATTGATACCAACTTATATGGATCAATTTTATTCTTTGTACTTTAGTATCAACGCAAAATTAACAAAAAAATAATAATTGCTTTAATTTTTATAATATTGGGCCGTGCTGACACGGGCTACCACTACCTAGTGAATAGGAGTAATATAAGATTTTACCACCATTAGCCAAGAAGATGAGGTACCGGTTTCCCCTGATTTTTCTTTTTAAAAACCCGAATTAGATAGTCACTCATAGGCTGACAAATATCACCGCAACTTTTAGGAAAGGTTACATATTACCTCTTTGACATATTTACTGTCATGCGACGCCTTCTTGAGATTTCTTGGAAGGGCGACATAAGGTTAAACAATCGATGTCGGTGCAATTACTATTCGCCAACTGAGGTCTCCTCCATACGCTAGACGAAATTGTCAGTGCGGTACGAAAAATCAATGTCAAGAGCAATTGAGAGAACAGAAATGAGAATTGAGAATGATAGAAAGTTTGATTGTGTTAATGAAAGCCATTACAGAAAAGCAACACAGTGTCGAGGGAGAGAGACACTAGTACAAAGAGTTATTTGCTTGTTAGGAAGTTTGATTGCTTGATTCCCCCTAATAATGCTTAAGAAGAATAAAACAAAGTTACAGGACTTGGCCTAACTGAACTAGAGAAACACAATGGAAGTACATAAAATAAAATTACTCTATATTTACAATGAAAAGGACTTAGTTTTCTACAAGGTAGAAACAGGTTCGTTGGCAGCAACCTTGTCTTTGGCATCACGGTCTGTGCGCGCGGCGCTATTGGCATCTGCCTGCAGTTGGGCGCTGTCGAAGGTTATCGGTGGGGCGATAGAGATACATGCACGCTTGGATAATTAGCGGATAATATGGATAGTTAATTGGTTTCTTTTAAAGCATTTTACCACCACTACTCCTGAGGAAGCGATATTTTCCTAGATTTTAACGAAATCGTCCCTCAGACTTATTAAAATGATCAAAGGACTTTATATAAAGTTGCGAAAATTTACTATCCCAAAAATCTTCACGAACCTAATAATTCAAACCGCTATTTATCTGCCATACGAAATTTACTCTTTTTAACTGCTTTACCGAATTCTCCTTCTTTACATTGTACCTCAAGTTAAAGTTTTCAACTCCTCGATCTAGCCTTCTCAATAATATTCCACATAGTCCTATTGTATCCAAGTCGCAATCACAATTAATTTTGCACTAAAAACCTCATTACTTCTCTTTCTTCTAACTTACTATATAAATCTTGGCCAACTTAAGCTCTTTCCTCCCACTCCAAGCTTACTTTCTTCCCCGCAATTCTCACTCTCTACATTGGCTACAAATCTTGATCTACTATTAGGTAAATTGTGAACTCTTCTTATCAAGGTAATTTTATCTTCTTGACATGGTCACACCTCTTTTATTTATTTATTTATTTAATCTTAATCTTGGTTATTTTTTCTCATATCTATTTTGGTTAATTCTTTAATTTTATTATGGGATCTGAGCTATTCTTAAGAACTGGACCGCTGCACCATCCCAGGCTCGCCGAGTTCCTGGGTAGCCTTGCAAATTAGCATGACTTATTTTCAAATTGTTTTGAGCATTTAAGACGTTTTCAGTATTTTGTTTTGAAATAATTATTCGAGCCATCGATTCGTACTTGTTGAAATTTTAAAGTTTTAGTAATGCATTATTGCTTTTCATATTTATTATTATCTTTCTACATTCATTTCAGCCTAATTATTACATATCCTGATGAACCTNCCAGTTTTTCATGTGTCCATGCTTCGGAGGTATCACGGCGATCCAGCCCACGTGTTAGATTTCAGCACTGTCCAGTTGGACAAGGATCTGTCTTATGAGGAGGAGCCGGTGGCTATTCTAGACCGGCATGTTCGACAGTTGAGGACGAAGAGTTTCCCTTCAGTGCGTGTTCAATGGAGAGGTCAGCCCCCTGAGGCATCGACCTGGGAGTCCGAGTCCGATATGCGGAGCCGTTATCCTCACCTATTTCCCGACTCAGGTACTTCTTTCGTTTGTCCGTTCGAGGACGAACGGTTGTTTTAGAGGTGGAGGATGTGACGACCCAAAGGGTCATCACCTGTTTCCTAATTCGTTTCGTACTTCCGAGGCCTTGAAAACCTCACTTTTAGTTGCCTCGATTTGCGTGCGCAGTCCGGGCGCGTAGCCGGAAAGCTTTTATGTTGAAACATGTGAATTATGTGTAAAAAATCGATAAATTTTGATATTAATATGATTAATGTTGACTTTGGTCAACATTTTGAGTAAACGGACCCGGACCCGTGATTTGAAGGTCCCAGAGGGTCCATAAAAAAATATGAGACTCGGGCATATGCCCGGAGTCGAATTACGAGGTCGAGAGCCCGAGAAAGAATTTTTTTGTGAAATTATTTTTCAGAAATTAATATGAAAATTTGAAAAGGAAATTGATTAGAACGTGTTGGTATCGGGCCCGTATTTTAGTTCCGGCGCTCGGTACAGGTCTTACAGTGGTTTAAGCGCTTTCTGTGAAATTTGGTTGAAATCGGACGTCATTTGACGTGTTTCGGACCTAAATATCTAAAAATGAAAGTTTATGAAGTTTGATGAAAAATTGATGATTTTGAGGTTTGATTCCTCGTTTTTGATATTATGTTGGCGAATTGATCGCATGGTTAAGTTCGTAGGATATTTTTGAATTAGTGTGTGTGTTTGGTTAGGAGCCCCGAGGGCTCGAGAGTGTTTCAGAGGTGTGTCGGAGTGTTTTAGAACTTAAAATAGTTGCAGAAGTTTTCAGTTCTGGTATGCTGCTATCCAGTGCTATGCGATCGCATAGGCTTCCCCGTGGTCGCGTAGAGTTAAAATTCCAGGTACCCCGTTTGTTCAATGCGATCGCATATAGTCTCCTGCGATCGCGTAGAGCAGCCACCCTTCGCTCAATGCGATCGCATTACTTCCTCGCGATCGCATAGTATAAAAGCCAAAAATCCGGAATGGGCTCTGTTTCTTATATGCGTTCGCAGTAGTCTTCATGCGATCGCAGTAGTCAAATTTCCTGACCCTATGCGATCGCAAGCCTTATTCCGCGATCGCATAGGGCATTTTTGCCTAGTGATTTTAAATACCCCAAAACAGAACAGTGACGGGATTTAGTCCATAGTTCACACGAGTCCTTCTTCTCCACAGCTCTTGAGCGAATTTTTGAGCACTTCTTCACCAAAGCTTCTTGGGTAAGTAAATTCCCACTCATTTCCTTCATCTTCCTTCATTAATTAATGAGTTTCTAAACCTAAATCATGTAATCTAGGGTTGAAATTGGGGGAAAAGGGTAGAGTTAGGGCTTTTCGATTTTCTTTGATTTAGACCTCGTTTTGGGGTCGAATTTGAAAAGAAATTGTATATCCGGGCTCGTGGGGGAATGAGTAACATGGAATTGGTTCGAACCTCGTGTTTTGACCAAGCGGGCCCGGGGTCGATTTTTGGAATTTTGGGAAGAAAGCTTAGAAATTCATATTTAGGCATTGGGTTTAGTTTGTTTAGCTATTATTAATATTGTAAAGTCGTTATTTCATAGATTTGCCCGAGTTGGAGCCGAATTCGAGGGGTAAAGCTATACTAGAGGCTTGAGTTGAGTTTGGAGCATTCGAGGTTAGTGTTTGATCTAACTTTGGCTTGAGGGAATAGGACTAGGATGTTATTTGCTATATGCTAAATATGGAGTACGGTGTATAGGCATGGTGACGGTTATCTATGCACCAGAGTCTAGCATGACCGTGAGTCCTAATTGTGTTGACTCGGACTTTTGTGATTCATCTTCCTTGTTTAATTGATAAGTTTCATATAATGTGAATGGTTGAGGAAGAAATGTGATTGGTATATTATTGGAGTGTTGGCTCGAACTGGAAATTGATAATTGAGAAAGAAGTGATTAAAAGAGGAAGTGTTGTGATTATTCCCTTGCCGGGACGCGTAGTCTATTATTGTTGTTGCTCCCTTGCCGGGATTTAAGCATTATATGTATTCTCCCTTGCCAGGATATTTGGGCTGTTAGTTGTACCCTTGCCGGGTTAAATCGTTATGTTGTTGAATTTCCCTATTGGGGCCTTCTCTAGAAAGATTATATGTATTATTAATTATGAAATGGGATCGTGTGGCACGCCGTCCACTTATGAAATTATGAAATGGGATCGTGTGGCACGCCGTCCACTTATGAGTTATGAATTGGGATCGTGTGGCACGCCGACCACTTATAAATATATACTATGGGATCGTGTGGCGCGCCGACCACTTATAAATATATACTATGGGATCGTGTGGCGCGCCGGCCACTTATTAATATATACTATGGGATCGTGTGTCACACCGGCCACTTATATGAGTCATAGTATTGATGTAGTTTCGTCGTTATATCCGTTGATCTATTTTCACTGTATTCCCCCGAGCATGCCCCCTTCCCAGTTTTATTTTGATGTTTTTTTTTCTGCTGTTATTTCCGTTGCCTTTGTATATATATACATCCGCACAGGTTGTTTTTGGTAGGTCCTGTCTAGCCTCGTCACTACTTCGCCGAGGTTAGGCCAGGCACTTACCAGCACATGGGGTCGGTTGTGCTGATGCTACACTCTGTGCATCTTTTTGCACAGATCCAGGAGCAGCTTTTGGACGGCAGCAGTAGGATTGCCCAGGAGCTGTGTTCAGTCCAGGGACTCACGAGGTAGCCTAGCTGGCATTCGCAGGCCGAAGTCCCTTCTATGTTTTAGTTTGTTTTCTTTGTTTCGAGACAAACAGTATGTAATATCATTTCAAACTTGTTTTTAGTACTCTATAGCAGTCCGTGAGCTAGTGACACCAGACTCTGGGTAGAAATGTGTTTCAACTTCAGCAAATTTTATTTCATTTATATAAGTTTAAAGTCTTCCGCTTTAATTAAAATGCCCCGTTTATTTATATTGTTAAAATGTCATCAATGAAAAGTTTTGAATATTTGGCTTGCCTAGCTCCAACAGTAGGCGCCATCACGACTCCCGATGGTGGGAAATCCGGGTCGTGACAGTCCCCCCCTCCCCTCCCCCCCCCCCCCCCAATTTTGTTTTCTTCCCCAATCCCCATCCTAGTTTTATCTACTCCCTTATATTTCGCCTCTCCAACCCCCATGATTAAGAAGAAAAAGAAAAAGAAAAAGAAGAAGAAAAGAGGAGCTATTGGGTCTTGTAAAAATCACCATTATTGACCTTTTGAAAAAGCTTGAAAATTTAATCGGGTCTTGTTGATTTTGGTGTTTAACCTAGAAAATTAGTTTGAATTCATAATTATTGTTGAGTAAAAATTTACTAAAAATATCCTGAAAATTTGGTGATTAATTTTGACTAAAATTTAAAAAAAAACACCATTAACAAGTTTGAAACTTTGGGTTTGAGCTTGAATTTGAAATTTGTATAAGGATTTGTGATGATTGTTGTTAAAACTTGTTAGAAATCGATAAAGAGTTGAATCTATAGTTAGGGAAAAAGGTGCTTGTGGTGGAAGCGTTGGTGGTAAGTATATATGGTGGTGGTGCAGAAGATGATAGGGTTGGGAAGATGAGGAGGGGTTTTCTTTTCTGTATTTTTTT
>NW_017673145.1:123017-135813 GCF_001879085.1 Nicotiana attenuata
TTTCTTTTAAAGCATTTTACCACCACTACTCCTGAGGAAGCGATATTTTCCTAGATTTTAACGAAATCGTCCCTCAGACTTATTAAAATGATCAAAGGACTTTATATAAAGTTGCGAAAATTTACTATCCCAAAAATCTTCACGAACCTAATAATTCAAACCGCTATTTATCTGCCATACGAAATTTACTCTTTTTAACTGCTTTACCGAATTCTCCTTCTTTACATTGTACCTCAAGTTAAAGTTTTCAACTCCTCGATCTAGCCTTCTCAATAATATTCCACATAGTCCTATTGTATCCAAGTCGCAATCACAATTAATTTTGCACTAAAAACCTCATTACTTCTCTTTCTTCTAACTTACTATATAAATCTTGGCCAACTTAAGCTCTTTCCTCCCACTCCAAGCTTACTTTCTTCCCCGCAATTCTCACTCTCTACATTGGCTACAAATCTTGATCTACTATTAGGTAAATTGTGAACTCTTCTTATCAAGGTAATTTTATCTTCTTGACATGGTCACACCTCTTTTATTTATTTATTTATTTAATCTTAATCTTGGTTATTTTTTCTCATATCTATTTTGGTTAATTCTTTAATTTTATTATGGGATCTTTACAAAAATAACTCATGACCAGATTCAGCTACTTTACTTTTCAAGCTGATATACATAGATTATACACTATCTATATACGGTTATATGCATATTTGCATAAATCATACATATATTTTACATTTTTCAGCTATTTCTAGTCCAAGATTATTGATTTCTTTTTATAATATTTTATTATTATATATATGAATATAGGATTTTGTGGGCTGAAGTATCAAGAAAATAAAATGAACTATAACAAGGAGAGGCATGCAGTGCTTGACTTGAAGCTGAACTAATTATCACCACCAAGGGCAATTTTTCCAAGAGGAGTTTTACCTTCACCAAGCAGATCATCATCATCTTCTTCTTCTTCAATGGAGAGATCATCACCAGCAGCCAGCTCCTGTGTTTCTCGAGAACCGAGCCCCGACGATCAATTTATCGGTTACCCTAGCAGCCCAGAAACAACTTCAATGATGCTTGTGGGATGCCCTAGATGTTTAATGTATGTTATGTTATCAGTGCATGAGCCAAAATGCCCTAAATGCAAGAGTACTGTTTTGCTTGATTTTTTCCATGAGGAAAGAATCGAGAACTCCAAGTGATGAACTCAAGAAACAATCATATTCTCTTTGCTTTAAGCCTTTTACTTAATTTAGGTTTTAGTTTTGGCTGTCTTGATATCAATTTCTTCTTTTTTATTTTTTTTGGTCTTGATTGTGTGGAATTTCGTATTAGTTTTTGTAGTCCAATTGGGGACCTACTATATACGGTTGGTCCTTCATGTTAAAATTTTGATGTTAGCAGCTCATATATATATATTTACTGAATGCATCAATTTTTGTTGAGACAACCCCCGTTATTACCTTCATTAATTACACAAACTTCAAATGTTTCCGATGATTCTTTAGTAGAATAATTTTTACACTGACATAATGTCATTATCTATTACTTAATGAAATCATATTTCTCGAAAGTAATATTCCATTTGTTCTCTTTTACTTGTCCAGTTCGTATTTTGTATTCCCTTTTAAAAAAATTAATTAAATATTTATTTAATAAATTATTCTTATTAATGGTACTTTGGAAATTTCAATTTGACTATTAGTACTCGAATTTGTTTGGAAAATAATAACTTAATAATCAGGGTAAAATTGAATGAAAAATGATAAATTCTCTTGTGATTTATTAAGTGAACAAGTAAGAGAGACAAAGGGAACATAAATTAAAGAGTATCAAAGAGTCTCCTTTATATTCATAGTCAAATTGAAGCTGTTAATTAATAAATGGGAAAATTTCAAAGTCCAACATAAATTACCAGATTGTCGAAAGAGCGGCCATTGAAAAAGCTGCTTTACATCTTTATCAATGGAGATTAATAACAAATGTAGGTGAGCTAATTAGTTGGTCTTTTTATGATGAGCTGCTAGCTAATAGGTGCAAACACACTACTGAACTCTTAATTACAACCTTTAAGCTTGTCCACGAAAGCAAAATGTTGTGAAAAAAATTCACATGCATGTGGCATGTTTAAAAGCCATAGAAATTTTACCTGATAATCCTTGTGTTGGGATAAGTTTGGGTGTACCTCGGCCAATTACATAAGGCTTGGACATACTAGCAGAAGCAGTAATACTTTTTATTTTTATTGGAATTTAAACTTGACACGTCACAATTCAATCCAATTTATTGACGAGGCCGCGCCCTTAAGTGCCACAGCAATTTTTCAGCCTCGAATAGCAAGAATTTTTCTCAAAACTACACCCTAATTTGTTTGGACGTTCTTAATCCACCTCACATCAACAATTCGACCCCTACCATCTATAAGTAATTTTAGACAAGCTTTCTCTCAAGTAGATACATGAATATTTAGCTCCCATTTGAACATAGATTTTGTCATTATTTTTTCAAAAATGAATTTAAAAATATTGTTTGTTTATGAAATATGATCATGTCATGCGAAAAAAAATTCAAAAATTTTCAAGTTACCAAAAACTGGTTTAAGGCAATTTTTGGGTGAAATTTTTTTCTTCCACCCACAAAACTTCTTCAAATAAAATGCATGTCCAACATAACTTCAAAATTCAAAAATTATTTTTCAATACAACTTAAATTATTCTTTTATTAAAGTTTCAGTTACTTCTATATCCAAATGCTAGCCAAGTATATCCCGTAAAAATAGCTAGCCTACCATGTGTGGCAATTAGCAGAGGGCTGATATCATTCATGAAATGTACTACTTCTGCCAATTATTCACATGAACGAATAGAAACTCCCACAGTTGGGTGTTTCCTAATTGAGTTAGGTCATGGAATTTTGTCTAAGCTATAAACTGTTACCTATATTGCTTTGTGTCAGGTATGTGCCCATAGAGATTTATATTATTCGAGCGTACAGTGTACCTGTCTGTCAGCTTATTTTACTAATAGTGTTTTCTTTTTGATAGCTTTTTACTAATATACATTTCTTTATTTTATTTATAATAGATAATTTGTGTTATTTGTAAGATTACAAAGTCACCTTTTAGGAAAGATTACTTGTATATGTTTTCTGAGTGATCTCGTATTGAATAATATTTTTTACGTTATTAGTATATATAAATTAAAACATTTTCTTTTTAAGTAGAGATAATGTAGGTGATAGCAACATATTTTATCTATCTATTAGTTAGGTCTTAAACTCCATCAAATTCATACTCAAAAATAGCATATGATTTCTCAAACCTTCAAGAAAATCCACACCTCATATGAAATTCGTCAAAATCATTTTAGTTAGGACTTGGGGGTATTTTTGTTTCCGCTACTAGAGAAACAACAATAACATACTTAGTATTTCTGTTACTAGAGAAAATAGAGTGATAAACAAATTGTTATTGATATAAGAGTATAGTCAGGGCTAACGGATCCAAAATTTAATCTTGATTGGTTGAATCTTAAGGTGATTATAACTGAATTTAGTGCATTTATGAAGTTATGAATTCGTAATTTGTTGAATTTTAATTTTAATATTTTTTTTTTTTTTTTTTTTTTTTTTTTTTTTTTTTTTTTTTTTTTTTTTACCTGGAGCGCCTTTAGCATAGTTCGATATCTTCCCTCTCAGGTCTCTCTCATCCCAAAGGCATTGTCATCGCTGTCGGTTCATTAAGTTCTCATCTCTCTATTTGTACTACAAGAAAATACTACATTCTCGAGATATTAAATGAAAAAATCAAGAAGTTTGAGTAATAATAATAATAATAATAATAATAATAATAATAATAATAATAATAATAATAATAATAATAATAATAATTGTTTGCAATAAATTTCAACATTCAAAAAATAAACTGCAATCACAAAAGAATAAAGCGATTTTATTGATAAACATTGCGGATTACAACTATGTTTATCCCTTGATTCTTCCTCCGAATTATTCTCCGTGATTCGAGGGTTGGATCAGCGTATTCTCGAACGTAGGATGATACAGGCCTCTCTGGATTTCCATAAAAGGTGATCATTGTATGAATATTCTTCTTGAAGTATTTGATTATCAAGAAGAACATCTATCGATCACGACATTATTTTATGCCTTGATCCCTTTGTGAATATCCCGAGAATTTATTGGATTTTTGAGACGCATCTTCAAGGGAATATGCATCCCTTTATATAGGTGTGCGTTAGGGTTTAGGGTAGAGTAACGTCCAAAAAACCCCGAGAGACTCCTAGGATTTTAAGAGTCTTGTAGTATTTTGAATTTAGGATTTAGCTTGATCCTTTAAAATTTCGATGTCTACAAATGCCACCCCACTTCAAGGTTTGTCGGAGTGTAGACTTGCCGAAACTTGAAGACAAGGCTTGAAGTACTCGACCATCGCAACATATAATTTGAAAACTTGGAGTTTCCGATTTACAGGAGGAAGAGATGAAGGACAGAACTGGTCCCACCGGACGTGCCAATTTGTTTGCAATAAATTTTCAACATACGAAAAATGAACTGCCATCACAAAAGAATAAAGTGATTTTATTGATAAACATTCTGGGTTACAACTCTGTTTATCGCTTGATTCTTCCTCCGAATTGTTCTCCGTGATGAGGGCTGGATCAACGTATTCTCGAACGTATGATGATACAGGCCTCTATGGATTATTTAATCTCCATGAAAGTCGATCATTGTACGGATATTCTTCTTGAAGTATTTGATTATCAAGAAGAACATCGATTGATCATGACATTATTTTATGCCTTGATCCCTTTGTGAATATCCCGAGAATTTATGGGATTTTCGAGACGCATCTTCAAGGGAATATGCATCCCTTTATATAGGTGTGTGTTAGGGTTTAGGGTAGAGTAACCTCCAAGAAACCCTGATAGACTCCTAGGATTTCAAGAGTCTTGTAGTATTTTGAATTTAGGATTTAGCTTGATCCTTTAAAATTTCGATGTCTATAATAATAATAATAATAATAATAATAATAATAATAATAATAATAATAATAATAATAATAATAATAATAATAATAATGATGATGATGATGATGATGATGATGATGATGATGATGATGATAATAATAACAATAATAATAATGATAATAATAATGATAATAATAATAATAATAATAATAATAATAATAATAATAATGTTATAAATATATTATATTATGGATGTTCATTTAGTACTCCGTTGTAAATAAGCTTCATGAAGAAGCTTATCCATATGGGACGCCGTAAATATGTTTATCTATTTGGTACTATGTTGGAAATAAGCCTCCTTAAGAAGCTTATCATTTCGATACTCCTTTATGGATAAATATTACCCCGGTAGAAGATTATCTATATCTGATACAGTAGCAACTTACAAGCAGCTTACAAGTAGCTTGCAGTAGCAGCTTACAAGCAGCTTCCTTTCTTCTATAAATAGAGGAGATTTCAGTTCATTATATACATCAGTTTGAAGTTGAATATATCAATCTCTCTCTCTCTCTCTCTACTTGTCTTCGGTTTCTTTACTTTAAAGTCTTTATTTTATAACACGTTATCAGCACGAGACTCTGCCATTTTGAGCACTTACTTCAAATTTAATTTCTATTTTAGTATTCATCTCCGATGTAAGGCGACGCTCTTACATCCGTGGTTAGATCTTGTTCATTCCGAGCATCATAAGGCATATTATATCCTTGAGGTGGTGAGCTTTTCTTCTTGGCGGTAAAGATGTGGATATCACTTACGTCTGGAGTGGCCAAATTTGTGTAAAGTAACTTGAGTCTTTTGCTTATATTTGGTTTAATATCTTTATCATCGCTTGCTTGGTTATATGCTACGTATATAGTACCTATTTTGGTATTTATTTTCTTCATCCTAATTATCTTAGTAAAGGATTATAAAGTGGAAATTTCATTGTTAGATCCACTTAAACTCCAACAGAGTTTGCAAGAAATATATAACCACCAGAAGTGGTTTATGTTTCGTATATCTCATTGTAACTAATTTTTGTTAACTACCAGAAGTGGTATATGCCTATAACCACCAGAAGTGATAATTACAACTGAAGATAAGTTAGAGAAAATTTCCCTATATTACTTGCATGCCTCGATTTGCTCCTGAAGTAGCAATATCTTAAAAGAGGTTCTAAGCCGTCACATAATTTGGTGTGATTAATGCACGTTCAAATAATTATGTTCCGTTCCCTGAAGGATGAGAACTTTTTATAGATATTAATCCATTCCTGAAGTGAATGTGACAATATTAATAAAGTTCTTAAATATGAACGCGCTTTTGATGTAAATATTACAATTCACCTCCAGAAGAGGTAATATGATTGAGAGAATATATACTCATTTTTTTCGTATTTTAAATTTGCTCCTAAAGAAGTAATACGATTGAAATTTTCTCCTGAAGCAAGAAAATATTATGAAACTGTGTCTTTTTGTGCTTAAATAAAATAATAAGCTATTCAAAGTTATTTTTGAAGAACATTTTCATTCCCTGGAGTGAATGGAGAAATATCACAACTCACCTCCTGAAGAGGTAGAATAACAAAGGATATAAATCTTGTTTTGTGGCATAAAGATCATTGCCGCACGTACCCGTTGTACGTAAAATATCTTGGATAATTTTATTAAATATCGTTCCAAGGCAAAAGTATTCTTGTAGAATGCTTTCTACTACAACCACATTAATATGTTATGGTTAGTTATCACGTTCCCCAAAGGAAATAACAACTCGTGTATCTTTCCCTGAAGGATGTAATGACTATGTGGTTACCGCTTTGATATATAATATTCAGATGTGAATGGCGTTTCTCCCTGAAGGAGATATTTGTCACAAAGTTGGTGGTAGAAATACTGAAATTCTTAATTTCTTACATTTATAAATTTAGAATTGTCTTTATAATATTCATTTGATTATGATTTTCTCTCCTGGTACCAGAAGTTTCTGAGCAATATTTGATAGTACAAAATATATCAACAACTCCTGAAGAGCTAACTGTTTGTCTAGAAGACATATGACACTAGTAGTGTCCGATAATATTAGATTGTGGATAATGAATGAAGGCTCTTGAAGAGCTTATATAAAAATATGACATTCATATTATATGATTATGGTCAAAACATACGTTGTAGTAAACTTGAAGTTTAGTAATACAAATGACAATCATACTGAGACTATAAATGATTGAAAGAATGAAAATCTTCATGTTTCCACAATCATAGGGGGTAAATATGTATGTGAAAAGTTACCCGTCTTATTCTTCAATTTGTACTACATCATGTATCACAGTAAACCAGAAGTTTACTAATGCAAAAGCAGCTACAGTAAATCAAAAGTTTACTTATACAAAAGTAGCCACAGTAAATCAGAAGTTTACTAATGCAAAAGTTTGTGCCATAGTAAACCAGAAGTTTACTAAGAGATAGCACATGCCATGATAAACTTGAAGTTTACATTTGCCATTTTTAAATGAGCTATTTGAGAATTCAGATAAGCATATACTGAAGAACTAGAAGATTCTTCAAGAATTCTTTTGTGTTGCTTGTTCTCATAATAAATTGATTATACCAGCTAAAGTTGGGACTAAAACCCCTGATTCTGAAATATATAAAAGGTGAATATGGGCCCATTCACCTATCATGTGAACCACTTATAGATGCATATATAAGATGGTTACATGTATGAGAGCTGCCTAACCTGCTGACATCCCGGCGAAGAGAGTCATTATTTGTGTTACATCTTCGAATTCGAGAGAGGGCTTTCCTCTTATCTCTCAAATTATAGGCATTGAAGCGATCGAGAGAAAGTAAGAAAACTATTGCACACGCCCCCCATTCGCCCTTTACTAATATAATAGAAGGTAAGGCAAAAGCAAGAGTGAAACTACGAGCTAAAAGCAGGCGTGCCTCTCTTATAAGAGAATATGATACCATCCCCCACTTTTGGCGCATGTCAACCTGCAGTTTGGCATTTGAGATTGCTTTTCTCAATTAAGAGCATAACTTTCAGATTATGAAATCAAGACAGTTCATCTTGATAATGCTGGTTTATCCAAGTTGGTTTAGCATTGAATACCTCCTACTAATGGCTAAACTATTGCTTATGAGAATAAAGCTTCATGTGTTGGTCTAAGATATTCTAAATTGCATACAACAACACTTGTATGCATCAGACCAACAATATATGATAAAGTTCTCTCCTCGTAATTGGTTTAGGATCAGAAATCAAATATTTACTATCTTTTGATGTATGGTATATGATTAATTTCTCTACCAAAATACACAAAGATATGTTTCCCAAAGAAGATTGGGGATATATGTTAGTTTTTCTAACATTTGGGGGATGGAATAAACAGCTGAAAATATGCTATATGAATCGAATTATCATTAATGTGATCATCACTTAGAAGATAATTCAAGTCAAATTCTAGAAGCATTTATTGATCCAAAATTTAATATCATATTTCAGCTGCAAATGCTCCTATTAAAATTAAAGTTCCTGAAGGATAGAGTTTGCTGTACGCATGAAGCGTGGTAGACCAATCGGTTCCAAAGGTAACAATCCTTGAAAAATGATAGGAGCTAATGATCATAATAAGGAGGAAATAAGCTCTAGAAGTGTCACGACCCGGATTTCCCACCCTCGGGGGTCGTGATGGCGCTTACTCGTAGAAGCTAGGCAAGCCACGAAATGCAGAAATCTTAATTCATTCATTTTAATCCTTTTTAACAACATAAAATAAACAGGCGATCAACAAATAATTGTGGAAGATGAAATCAAGCGGAAGACTTAGACTAATATAATACCAAAATAAATGTGAAAATGCCAACATGTGCCTCTACCCAGAAACCGGTGCCACAATATTCACGGACTGTCTATGAATACTACATACAGATGTCTGAAGAAAAGAAATAAAATCTTCTTCGGATACAAATGAAAACAGAACATATAAGTAGATAGAAGAGACGCCGGGCCAGCGGACGCCTGCAGGACTACCTCGGGATCTCTGGACTAAAGGCTGGCCCCCAAGTGCTACTGCCCAAATGCTACTCCGGTATCTGCACATAGTGCAGGGTGTAGTATCAGCACAACCGACCCCATGTGCTGGTAAGTGTCTGGCCTAACCCCGGCGAGGTAATGACGAGGCTAGGACCTCCAGATACACCTGTGCAGTTATATATATATATATATACAACGGAAAATTAAACTAGAACAAACAATTAAAGCTGGGAAGGGGAAACATGCTTCGGGGATAACAGATAAAACAGAATCTCAAGAGAATTATCAGGAAAACCAAAACTCAACTTCTAACAAGGGTAAGGAAAACAAAGGCAGATTTCACTCTCGGTTCACATCTCGTTGCAGGCGTGCAAACCGATCCCATTTCTCATATCTTGTGGTAGGCTTACCACCTGCTCCCATTTCATTATATCTCGTGGTAGGCGTACCACCCGCTCCCATTTCATTATATCTTGTGGTAGGCGTACCACCCGCTCCCATTTCATTATATCTCGTGGTAGGCGTACCACCCGATCCCATTTCATTATATCTCGTGGTAGGCGTACCACCTGATCCCATTTCATTATATCTCGTGGTAGGCGTACCACCCGATCCCATTTCATTATATCTCGTGGTAGGCGTACCACCCGCTTCCATTTACAAGCCAACACAAAATCACAAGGAATCTCGGCAAGGGAACAAAAGCAATATAATAACTTTCCGGCAAGGGAACAACAATATCAAGACAAACATCCCGGCAAGGGAGAGTCAGTTAAAACCAATCCTAACTCAACTCCTACTCAGCTCAATTAGTACCAACACTCAATCATAAATAAAATCCACGAAAATAAACTAAATCTTTGCTCAATATCGAGAATCATCAATTAAATCATCCGTAGTAACATTTAGGAACACAACATCTATCAATTCAGGACTCACGGTCATGCTCGACACCAACGTATAGATACTCGTCACCATGCCTATACGTCGTACTCAACAAGAAGCAATTAGCAAATAGGACACAACTCCTAATCCCTCAAGCTAAGGTTAGACCGGACACTTACCTCGAACTTCCGCGGCCAACTCAATCCTCACATACCGCCTTTCCTTTCGAATTTGGCTCCAACACAATCGTATCTTTACATAATCGACTTAATAACATCAATAAATGCTAAACAATCCAATTCCAATGCGTAATTATAGCTTTTTAATCATTCTTCCCAAAAACCCGAAAATTGACCCCGGGCCCGCTTGGTCGAAACACGAGGTTCGGACCAAAATCCAATCACCCATTCACCCACGAGTTCGAATATATAATTTGTTCCAAAATTTGACCCTAAAACGAGGTATAAATCATAAATATATAAAAAGCCCTAACTCTACCCAAATCCCTAATTTCTACCCTTAATCACATGTTTTAGGCCTAGAAATCTAGTGGGTGTTGATAAAAATGAAAGAAAACAAGTTAAAGATTACTTACCCAAGAGATTATGGTGAGGAAATGCTTCAAAAATCGCCTAAGAGCTTTGGAGAAGAAGAGGTTTTTGAAAGTTTATGAAAATCCCGTAAGTGTTCTGTTTTTGAGACTTAAAAATAACTGGGCGAAATTACCCTTCGCGTTCGCGACAGGCTCATCGCGTTCGCGATGAGTCAGGCCTGAAGACCTTCGCGGAGCCTTAGCCTCTCGAGCCCTCGCATTCGCGGGCCAGTGGCCGCGTTCACGTAGAATAAATGAGAACTCCCTCCCCAGGCCCGTTGCCTTACGCGTTCGCGAGTACCTGGACGCGTTCGCGAAGGGTACTCCCCCCTTAGCCTCGCGTACGCGTCTCAGGCTTCGCGTTTGTGAAGAAGAAAACTGGCACTTGGGATTTTTGCATTACGCATTCGCGAGCGGGACCACGCGAACGCGAAGAACAAATTCCCTGTGCACTGAACAGCAAAATCTGCAACATTTCTTAAGTTCAAAAACACATCCGAAACACACCCGAGCCCTCGGGGCTCCTAACCAAACATACACACTAACTCAATTACATCATACGAACTTATCCGTGTGATCAAATCGCCAAAATAACCTCAATTACAACGAATTAAGCCTCAAAATCAAAGAATTTTTCTCAAACTTCATAAAACATCAACTTTTGCAATTTAGGTCTGAATCACGTCAAATGACATCCGTTTTTCACCAAATTCTACAGAAACGTCTTAAATCATATATAAGACCTGTACAGGGCGCCAAAACCAAAATACGGGCCCGATACCATCATGTTCTAATCAAATTTCATTTCAAAATACTTTAAACAATTTCAGAAAATACTTTTCTTCAAAACTTCATTTCTCGGGCTTGGGACCTCTGAATTCGATTGCGGGCATACGCCCAAGTCCCGTATTTTCCTACGGACCCTCTGGGACCGTCAATTCACGGGTCCGGGTCCGTTTACCCAAAACGTTGACCGAAGTCAAATTAATTCATTTATTAGCCAAATTTTATCATTTTCACAGATTTTCATATTTAAGCTTTCTGGCTATGCGCCCGGACTGCGCACGCGAATCGAGATGACTCTAAATGAGATTTTCAAGGCTTCGGAAACACGGAATTTAATTTAAAAGCAAGTGATGACCTTTTGGGTCATCACATTCTCCACCTTTAAAACAACCGTTCGTCCTCGAACGGACAAAAGAAGGAAGTACCTGAGTTGGGGAAAAGATGGGGATAACGGCTCTACATACCGGACTCGGACTCCCAGGTCGATGCCTCAGCAGGCTGACCTCTCCACTGAACACGAACAGAAGAAAAACTCTTCGACCTCAACTGATGAACCTGCCGGTCTAAAATAGCCACCGGCTCCTCCTCATAAGACAAGTCCTTGTCCAACTGGACAGTGCTAAAATCTAACACGTGGGAGGGATCGCCGTGATACCTCCGAAGCATGGACACATGAAACATTGGATGCACGCTGATAAGCTTGGCGGCAATGCAAGTCTATAAGCCACCTCTCCCACTCGATCAAGAATCTCAAACGGGCCAATGAACCTAGGGCTAAGCTTTCCCTTCTTCCCAAATCTCATCACGCCCTTCATAGGCGACACTCGAAGCAATACCCGCTCACCGACCATGAAAGCCAAATCTCGAACCTTGCGGTCGGCATAACTCTTTTGCCTAGACTGAGCTGAACGAAGCCTATCCTTGTCACGACCCCAACCCGGTCGTGATGGCGCCCAACACACTGCTAGGCAAGCCCGACCAATTTTATACCCTTAACCATTTTTATACAGTTCATGAATTAATTAACACAGATAAATCACTAAGTCATAATACTAAAACCCTGAAATAGAGTTAAATCATGCGGAATCCCAAGTAACAATACTACTACACAGCCCGAAGAATCCGGTGTCACAAGTCTGAGCCTCTAATATATGAGTATCAACCTACTACATATCGTTCTAGAGAAATGCGGAAATGAAACAATAAGATAGAAGGGAAGATCAGGACTGCGGACGTCATGCAGCTACGTTGATACTCCCGGATATGCTACTCGGCAGAGAAGTCCTCACTCAACCTCGGATGTACCTGGATCTGCACGCAAGGTGCAGGGAGTAATGTGAGTACTCCGACCCAGTGAGTAATAAACATAAATAAAGGCTGAGAATAAGAAATCCTGAATAGGCACAAAGCAATCTATAAATGCAGCAATTTAAACCAAGTAATATAAAGTCTGTAAACCAATGAAAACAGTTAA
>NW_017673145.1:137766-148910 GCF_001879085.1 Nicotiana attenuata
AATACAACTTCGCCAATTCAAGCCTAATCTACACCGGACCTCCAAAAACACTTCCGATCACAATCCTAAGTCACAAATCATCCCCCGAAGCTGACCGAACCATCGAAAATCATATCCGAGCCCTCTAATACAGAGGTCAACATCCGGTTGACTTTTCCAAAGGAAACCTTCCTTAAAGAGACTAAGTGTCTCATTTCCTTCTAACACCAATCCAAATCAACTCGTTCACACAAGACTCTTATAATGAAGCATAAAGAAGCAGAAAATAGGGAACTCACGTGACGACGGGTCGGGTCGTCACATCCTCCCCAACTTAAACAAACGCTCGTCCTCGAGCGAGTCAAGAAACATACCTGAAGCCTCAAATAGGTGAGGGTATCTACTTCGCATCTCCCGCTCGGTCTCCCAGGTAGCCTCCTCCACGGGCCGACCTCTCCACAGCACCTTCACCGAAGCTACATCCTTTGACCTCAATTTTCGAACCTGACGATCCAAAACGTCGCTACGCTCTACATCATAAGTCAAATCACCCTCCAACTGAACTGTACTGAAATCCAAAACATGGGACGGGTCTCCAATATACTTCCGGAGCATAGAAACATGAAAAACTAGATGCACGCCCGACAAGCTGGGTGGAAAAGCAAGCTCATAGGCCACCTCCCCAATCCTCCTAAGTACCTCAAAAGGCCCAATGAACCGCGGACTCAATTTTCCTTTCTTTCCAAATCTCATAACACCCTTTGTGGGTGAAACCTTCAACAGGACCTTCTCACCAATCATATAGGACACATCTCGAACCTTCCTATCCGCATAACTCTTCTGCCTCGACTGTGCTGTACGGAGTCTCTCCTGAATTGCCTTCACCTTCTCCAATGCATCCTGAACCAAATCTGTCCCCAACAATCTAGCCTCACCGGGCTCGAACCAACCAACTGGAGATCTACACCGTCTCCCATACAAGGCCTCATACGGTGCCATCTAAATGCTGGACTGATAGCTGTTGTTGTAGGCAAACTCTGCAAGCGGTAGAAACAGATCCCATGACCCTCCGAAGTCAATAACACATGCGCGTAGCATATCCTCCAATATCTGAATGGTGCGCTCGTAGTGTCCGTCTGTTTGAGGGTGAAAGGCTGTGCTCAACTGTACCTGAGTACCCAACTCTCGCTGAACCGTCTGCCAAAACTGAGAGGTAAACTGAGTGCCCCGATCTGATATGATGGAAACTGGGACACCATGCAACCGAAAAATTTCCTAAATATATATCTCTGCCAGCCGCTCTGAAGAATAAGTAGTACAAACCAGAATGAAGTGCGCGGACTTGGTCAGCCTGTCTACAATCACCCAAATGGCATCAAATCTCTTCAAAGTCCGAGGGAGTCCGGTAACAAAATCCATAGTGATCCTCTCCACTTCCACTCAGGAATAACCATCTGCTGGTGCAAGCCACCCGGTCTCCGATGCTCATATTTCACCTGCTGACAATTAGGACACCGGGCTACATACTCCACAATATCTCTCTTCATCCTCCGCCACCAATAGTGCTGTCTAAGATCCGGATACATCTTCGCGGCACCCGGATGAATGGAATACCGCGAGCTATGGGCCTCCTCCAATATCAACTCCCGAAGCCCATCCACATTGGGCACGCAAATTCGGCCCTGCATCCTCAACACACCATCATCACCAATGGTCACGTCTCTGGCATCATCATGTTGCACCCTGTCCTTAAGGACAAGCAAATGCGTATCATCATACTGACACTCCCTGATGCGGTCATACAAGGAAGACCGAGAAACCACACAAGCCAACACCCGACTGGGCTCTGAAATATCTAGTCTCACAAATCGATTGGCCAAGGCCTGAACATCAACTGCAAATGGCCTCTCCCCAACTGGAATGTATGCCAAGATCCCCATACTCACCGCCTTTCGGCTCAAAGCATCGGCCACTACATTGGCCTTCCCCGGGTGATACAAAATAGTGATATCATAATCCATATGTAACTCTAGCCACCTCCGCTGCCTCAAATTAAGATCCTTTTGCTTGAACAAATGATGAAGACTGCGATGATCAGTGAATACCTCACAAGATACGCCATACAAGTAATGCCTCCAAACATTCAATGCATGAACTATAGCAGCTAGCTCCAAATCATGAACGGGGTAGTTCTGCTCATGGGGCTTCAACTGGCGAGAAGCATAAGCAATAACTCTACCTCCTGCATCAAAACACAACCAATCCCAACTCGTGAAGCATCGCAATATACCGAATAAGAACCTGAAGCTGATAGCAAAACCAATACTGGAGATGTGGTCAAAGCTGTCTTGAGCTTCTGAAAGCTCTCCTCACACTCGTCCGACCATACAAATGAAACACCCTTCTGAGTCAACTTGGTCAAGGGCGATGCAATAAAGGAAAAACCCTGAACAAACCGGTGATAATAGCCTGCCAACCCAAGGAAACTACGAATCTCTGTGGCTGAGGACGGTCTAGGCCAACTCTACACCGCCTCTATCTTCTTCGGGTCAACCTAAATACCCTCGCTGGACACCACGTGTCCCAAGAAAGCCACTGAACTGAGCCAGAACTCACACTTGGAGAACTTTGCATAGAGCCTCTCCTCCCTCAATATCTGCAATACAACTCGCAAATGCTGCGCGTGCTCCTCCTGACTACCTGACGGCCTCTACCAAAGGCACTTTGATTGTAAGGCTTTTCATCATATCTATGAATTTTTTGAACTGATTGTCACTCTTTTGCTTTTCTAACCGCTGAGGATAAGGTGGAGGTGGTATAGGCAAAGGTGCTTTGGCTTTTGGCACCACCGGCTCCAGTATGTCGATTTTGTGCTCCCTAGACGGGTTCACGGCTTCTTGAGTTTCCACCTCGGCCTCATCAATATCTATCCTCACCTCATTGTTCACATTTGTCTCAATCACATCTTCAACAATCAAAGGAACCACATCTTCTTGGACACCAACATCATCATCCACAACTCGATCTTCATTCGAGGCATGCACATCACCGCCTCTTCCGCTTCTCGTTATGACTGCCATCACATGATTGTTCCCTCCCTTTGGGTTCACTACCATATCACTTGGTAGAGCACCCTTAGGTCGGGTATTCAAAGCTTGAGAAATTTGGCCTAGTTGCACTTCTAGGTTCCGGATAGATGTGTTGTGGGAAGCCAATTGAGCATCGGAGTCTTGGTTCTTCTTCATCATTTGTTCGAACATCATTTCTATTCTTCCCATATCACTACCCGAAGAACTAGACCCTTGAGATTGAAACGGAGGCGGATTGTTCGGTTGTTGATACATCGGGGGCCTTTGAAAACCTTGCCCCCGGTTGCCTTGATTTCCATTGTTATTCCACCCGCCTTGACCATTGTTGTTATTCCAATTATTATTGTTCCCGTTCCAATTGCCTTGATTGTTACCTTGGTTACCCCAATTGTTGTTTTGATTGTTGTTGTTCCAATTGCCACCACCTTGTTGTTGGTTGTTATTATTCCAATTACCGCCGCCTTGTTGATTGCCCCAATTTCCTTGGGGGCGCCATTGTTGATTCCCTTGATTTCCTCTATTCCCTTGGTAGTTATTGACATATTGACATTCCTCGCTTTGATCATCATAGCACTCATTCGAATAACCACCACCATCATTGTTGTTGTCAAATTGCTCACAATTACCTTGAGGTTGTTGTTGCCCTCTTTGCCTCCTTTTTAACATAGAAACACCTTCCATTGCATTGACTTGGCGCGGGTTTTGGACTTGTTGCAATTGCGCCTTCGCCAATTGATTCATAGTTGTTGTAAGCTCGGCAATAGCTTGGCCATGATCGTTCAATTCCTTGTGCAAATGGATGACCGTGGGGTCACCTTGGGGCACATTCGCTCGGCTTTGCCATGCCGAAGAGGTGTCGGCCATTTCATCAAGTACATCACATGCCTCTTGGTAAGAAAGTTTCATAAAGTTCCCTCCGGCCAATTGGTTCACAATGCACTGATTCGTGGTGTTGATGCCCCGATAAAAAGTTTGTTGTATCATCGCCTCGGTCATGTCGTTATTAGGGCACTCCTTCACCATTGTTCTATATCTTTCCCATATCTCGTGCAAAGGTTCCGTTGGCATTTGCTTGAAAGCTAGAATCTCATCCCGAAGAGCCGCCATATGACTTGGAGAAAAGAACTTGGCAATAAATTTGTCCGCCAATTCATCCCATGTGGTGATAGAATGATTTGGGAGCCTTTCTAACCAGTCCAACGCTTTACCCCGAAGAGAAAACGGGAAAAGCCTCAATCTCAACGCATCCTCTGACACGTTTGTTTGTTTGCTGCCCCAGCATGTATCTACGAACCCCTTCAAGTGCTTGTATGCATTTTGATCGGAGGCGCCCGTAAAATATCCTCGTTGCTCGAGCAAGGTCAACATGACATTTGTGATTTGAAAGTTCCCCGCCCGGATTCGGGGAGGAACAATGGCACTCGCGTACCCTTGATTTGGGAGAACTCTTGGGACTGCTCTTGGCGGTGGCGGAGGAGGGTCTGGAATAGGATTGTTGTCATTGGCCTGACGGCCTCTACGTGGAACTTGAGGTACGGGAACCTCATCATGATCAATATCTTCTACCTCCTCCCCCGCCATGGCATTGCCAATAGGGTCATTAGCATTTAAAGCCATAGTACCTGAATGATCGACACAAACAAAATTAGTAAACAAGAAGGAAAGAGAAGCAAAACACAAAACTAACCAAACAGATAGTCAACACCGTAAGCTCCCCGGCAACGGCGCCAAAAAGTTGATCGCTGCCGACTCGACGCTACACTAAGGTAGGAAGAGCGGGTCGCAATAGCTTTTACCCGAATAGTGGTTCGGGATCGAATTTCCACAGGGAGCTAGTAGTGGAGTTGTATTGTCTGTCTAGTTTAGAATTGCGGTTGTGCTTCTAATGTCACTTCAAACATTTTTGGTTTTCTTTGATTTTTATATCTACTATTATAAAACTAATGATTAAAACTAAATTATGCTACGAGAATATTGCTAAGTTGTATTTAATATAGAGAAAGGCACTAGGGTCGTGGCATTGCCTAGGTGGCTAATTAACGGGTAGATGCTACTAAGGATAGATTGACATATTTGGGGCTTATGCTATAACCGTTGCACAATTGTACCCACTCTCACACCTCTCGGTAGAGAGAGTGATTTTGCCCAATTGACTCTCTCGAGACCAATTGGGTAGGCCAATTAGACCAAGCAACTAGGGTTCAAGTAGGGTGATTACTCTCTCGAGATTTAACCCGTTAATTGGGACTACCATTTCTCATGGGTCCATCCCAATTCCTTGTTGGGTCAATTTTGGGGTCATGGACTCTCTTTCTCAAGAAGAGTTAAACCCACAAAGCTAGAATCAGTGTTTGCAACCACCAATCCTTAATTAAAACCTAAAATCAACCCAAATAACAAACACCCAATATCAATCTAACCTTAGATGGCAACACCCATCAATTACCCACACTAGGGTTGAGCCACAACCCTAGCTAGTGAGTTTAGCTACTCATGCTAGATACAGAAATTAAAGAAATAGATGAAGAAGTAAGCATATTAATTAATTGCTAGGAAGAAACTACAATAATGAAGAGCAAAAGTGCCAAAAATGGCTACAATATTCGGTCTCACGAGCTCAGCTGCGTTCAGAACATAAAACTTGACCTAAAAATGGAAAAAGGTCCTATTTATACTGGGCTGGAAAAACTGGACAAAAATACCCCTGCGGGGTCAGCGCGAACCGCGCAAACATGACCGCGGCCGCACTGGCTCTTGAACTCTTGGTTTCTGCTTCTCTGAAGTTGAGGACCGCGGACCGCGTAAAAATGTAGCGCGGCCGCGGTGGAAGTTAGCGCGGCCGCACAGAAATGAACGCGGGCCGCTTTGCTTGGAAGTGGCCAAATTTTGGCTCTCTGAATCTCTGCTCCGCGGACCGCGTAAAAGAGTAGCGCGGCCGCGGAGCCTGACCGCGGACCGCGTGGAAATGACCGCGGCCGCGTAGCCTTCCCCTTGAATCTGCCATCCTCTGAACCTCCTAGTGCGGCCGCGTTCACAGTTGCGCGGTCCGCACTAGGTCCTCTTTTCCTCAACTTACTTAGTCTTTGACACTTGAGCAGGTTTCACTCCTTTTTGAGCCGATATTTGACATTCGTCGCTTTGTCGATCAAACCTGCAATCAAGTACAACTTGTGAGCATTTTGGGACTATTTTGTAGCAATTTATAACCAAAGCATAGGCAAGTAGGGGCATAAAACACGTTAAAATCCTAACTTATCAACT
Source organism: Nicotiana attenuata (assembly GCF_001879085.1). Classification (NCBI taxonomy): domain Eukaryota; kingdom Viridiplantae; phylum Streptophyta; class Magnoliopsida; order Solanales; family Solanaceae; genus Nicotiana; species Nicotiana attenuata. The sequence goes on from NW_017673145.1 coordinate 144,096, forward strand.
CCCCCAAACTTAAGCCTTTGCTTGTCCTCAAGCAAACAAAATAAAACCCACCCCTTAAAGGAAAATCCAAGTAATTCCAGCTCTCCTAATGCAACCTCAACAAGAATCAATTGGGACTAACAATTGCCCTCAATACGAATGCATCATTAACACATTTAACTTTTGAAAAACCATGGATCAAGTGTGACACAAGAGCATCGAGAGTTGACACATTTCATCAAAGAACTTATCTCAATTACTTTGGTCATTGTGGAACCCAAACTCACACATCCTCAACTCTCCCTAAGCGAACCTCACCTTTTAGAGTATTAACACACAAATCGAGGTTGATGGAGTTTCACTCATCTCTCTCAAGAAGAAGGTCACAAGTCCGGCTCTAGGTACCATATGCTTGCCCCTTATGTAAGTATCCACTAATGTAGGTTTCCTTCAACTCAAGATCCTATAGGGCTTTTGTGGAGTCATTATGAAGGCTTTTGGGTAAGGGTAGGACATGTTTTTATTCAAGTGGGTTCAATCTTCCCTTAAGCACTTCTTTTGATTCATTATGGCACAACTCTCTTGACTCTTTTGAGTATTTCACTTCTTTACAAGGGGTTAGAGAGACACATTGTCACTCTTTCTTATGCAATTCAAAACATTTCTCCTTTTTCTACTTTTTCCACACCTTTTTCACTTTTGTTTTCCTTGAATCCCTTTTTATTCTTGTTCACTTTGGACTTTCTTTTTGTCTTTTTCTTTTCTTGCTTTTTCATTGCCTTCCTTTTTCTTTTGCTTTTGTACCTTTCTACCACTTTGTTTCCTTTCTTATCTCTCCCCCCAAACTTAGACATTTGCCATTACTCAAGGGAAGATTTGGGTGCCAAGAGAGGGTAATCATTTAGAACGGGTATAGGCTTGTAGCATTGGTTCTCGAAAGAAAAGGTTTAAGGCTCAAAAGGGTTAACTAGGGATCATCTTTTTGGTAGGCTATGGAATTGTTCAACTTAACATTCGGATCAAGGAGAGCCTATAATCACTTCTCAAGTCAAATTTCACCTAGGATTTTGCCTCAGCAAACATTCAGGGCAAGTTCTAGACCATTGGCTCGGGACTTGGACTCACAATTTGATTCCTCACCACACACGCTAGAGGATTGCTAAAGACATCGAGTCGAGGGCCCACAACGACCTTAGTTATGATTCAAGCACACAATGGTCCGAAAAGACCACATGATGATTGTTTGGCCAACGCAAGAGTCTCAAAGCCACGACTTTCACCATCCTAAACACAACATTATGTCTTTGACCATGGGATCAAAGGCAAATGTGCTAGGCCCAAGTGAAGCTTGCTTGAGGTACCCTTAACTACAACTATCAAAAACAAAAGAAAAATCAAGGAAACGGACTCAGCCCTTAAGAAGGTTGTCACTCCATCCATCATCGGGAAGAGCCACCCGGTTCACACAATACTCCACCCTTGGAAAGAACTGTGGCCTTAAGAAAACCAATGGCTTATTAGAAGCGTCAAAAACAAAATAAGAGGCTACGAGCCCAACTATAAAGCTAAAAACGAAAATTTTTTGCGAAAAGAAAATAGAATGAATATTTACAAAAGGGAATTAGAATATACCAACGGGTGATGAATATATACAAAATGTAACTTAACTTTATATACAGACCAACATAGAAGATAAAAAGTACTGAATGTAAAGTTATATACATACCAAATAGAAAATCAAGCAAAAGGAATAAAAACTGAGTCAAATATGTACAGTCATCCAGATAGTCAATAGAAAAGTAGGGCGCACCCCCACGAATAAGAGCTGGCATTGTCCCCAATGCCAATTACCAAAATAAGCATCAAAAAAGTCATAGCAAAGGATATTGGGGCTCCCTAATCCTGGTCTGTCTGCATGGGGTCATCAGTGGTCCCCAAGTCCTCCGTATGTGCGGGAGCCTCAGACTGGCTCCCGGCCTCCTGGTGCTCAACTGCTGGGACTGGAGCCTGCTCCTGGACCGGCTGTATGACAGGTGCCTACTGAGGCAAAGTGGAGGAAGCCTCCTGTGGGACTGCTACCTCAATAACTGCATCTACTGTGCTGGGGAGCTTCCTCTTCTTCCTAGGCTACCTGGGTACCTGCTCCTGCTCTGGCTGTGGCACTGGTGCTGCTGCTGGAGGGGCTGGATCCCCAAATAACAAGTCTAAAGGAATCTGATCTGCCAATAGCTTGTCCACATCTTTCCGCTTCTCCTTCACAAACTCTTTGGAAGCCCGTGACCTCTGTATCTTTCTGTGCTCCTTGGCAAGCTCCTTCAGAGCCTTGCCATGTGACTCCACTGCTGCAGATAAGGTAGCTTGAGTCTTCAGAATCTTTTCCTGGTCCTCCAGGAGCTTCTTCAAAGTATCCTCAATGGACTGAGGAATCTGAGCTGGCTGAGGTGCTGCATGGGTCTGAATAGTGGAAGATAAGGTGGACAACTTAGATGTCGCAGCTGACATCCAGTTGTTCAGACTAGGCAAAGTCTGACTCAACTGATGGGCAGTGAATGGATGAGTCCTGGAAGATGGCACTCTCGGGCCAGCTAAAGTACTGGGACCAGCAGAAGAAGAAGGTCCTGGAGGCAAGTCCTCAACTGTAGTGGCAGCAGGTATGGTGGAAGGCTCGGTAGAAGGCTCTACCGCAACTGGCTTCTCAGATTGGCCAGTTGGGGCAGAGGTAGGCGGCTGGTACTTCTTGGACTTAGGGTTGTCCGGACCCTGCATACTATACCAAGAATAGGGGGCCACAGGCTTGGTCTTGACATCATATCTCCTCTTCTCCACCTCCAGGTCCCGGAAATACATTGATAGGGTATTGGGAAAAGGATAATTCCTTTCATGCTCTTGCCCTACCACAGAAATCACACGGGACATCACATTGCCCACGTTGATAGGGTACTTGGCCATAATAGATGCAACTAGAATTTCTCGGGTAAGTGGAATGGTCTGATCATGAGTGGAAGGGTCAAGCCGACTGCATAAAAATGTCAACCACCCTCGAGCCTCAAAGTTGAATGTCTTTCTGAAAATCTTCTTCCCTGCCTGCAACCACTCTGGCACAGTATTTGGGATTGCCAAGTACTGGGCCAACCAAGGGCGGACTTCCTCACACATTGCTAACTTAGCCAAATAAAGCGACTCAGCTTCATCACGGAACCCCAAATACTCATTTAACGATCTCCCATCAAACAACACTATTTTATCTCGAACTTTGGTCACCTTCGTATCTTTGACAATGTGAGCTACATTGGAGTAGAACTCCCTAACCATGTGCTCATTAGCATCAATGCACTTCTCCATGAAGAACTCCCAGCCCCATCTAGTTCTGAACTCTCTCTACACGTTCGGGTTGTGGGGTAAAAGGTCAGTGTCAATAAAACTCCTCTCCGGGATCAACTTCCTCACCAGCCACCACTCCCTAAACTTATGAAATGCCACTTGACTGACAAATCGATCCTCCCAGACTTCAGGTTTCCTAGTTCGTTCAATACCCCCAATTTGAGGCTCACCCCCCTCATCTCTACCTGCACTCTCCCAGATAATGAAGCTGTGGGGGAGGTGGAGTATTGCCCACTACCTGCTGCGGACTCGTCAGATGACTCCGAGACTATATTCACTGGTCTTTTGGAGGTGGGTGATGATGGAGGGGTATCAACTAGGTAGAGGGGGTCGGTTACATCAGTTGGGACTGTATCTGAGGAGATATCTTTGGAGGGCACATACTCACTCCCTGACGAATGAGAAGCAGCCCTGTCAGCAGCTCTTATCGATTTTCGAGTCTTTTTGATGTTCTCCCGAGCCTGGGGAGTGAGTTTTGCAATTCTCTTTCCTTTACCCCCTCGGGAGGGACCACCTCTCCCGGGTTGTTGTGATTGTTTGGCGCCCCTTTGTTTAACCATTGTCTGCAAAGATAAGCATCTAACATTGTTAGTTTAAGCACATGCAGTGAAACAGGTGAATGAAATAGATTGCAAAGATAATTGCAGCAGAACAGGTTGCAGAACTTGTTGCAGTTCATAGCACCGCGGACCGCACAAAAGTGACCGCGGTCCGCGCTAGGCAAAGGCCCGAAATTACCACTCTCTGAATCTCCCACCACGGTCCGCACAAAAAGGGAACGCGACCACGGTGGGCCAGCGCGGACCGCACAAACTTGACCGTGGCCGCGCTGGGGACTTTTAGCTGGCAATCACAAAAGCACCGCGGTCCGCATAGAAATGTAACGCGGACCGCGTCAGGGCAGCGCGGTTGCGCAAAAGTGACCGCGGACCGCGCTAAGCTAGCGTTTACGCACTAAGTTACGGGTGCATTTTTGCCATTCTTGTTCAAGTTTTTACACCTACTTTGTCCTACTCAGTTCACCCATTGATTAAGCATATTCAGTGCATTACCCTGATTTTAAACTAACCTAAACTAACAGTTAAATAAAAAGAAGAAGCTAAACTACTGAGCAAGCCAATAAAAAAAATGAAAATAAGAAATTAATTAATCACTAATGCACGAAATGTTACCAAGGAACAGTTGAGGCTGTGTGCTACACTGAGATTAGAGTTAATCCTTAGGTTTACAAGAGTTTTGTAAATGCTGTTTTTGGCTCATTGAAGTTTAGTGGAAGTTTGGGAAAATCCTACCGAGTAGTAGGTCGTGGTTTTTTCACCTTTTGAGTCCAGGTGTTTTCCACGTAAAAATCTCTGTGTTCTTTATTTCTGTATTTTAATTCCGCAAACAGTAGAAGTTAGAACACATAGAAGAACCAGGTTCTTACTAGTGCGAAAATTAGGTACCACACAAATC
>NW_017673146.1:0-2080 GCF_001879085.1 Nicotiana attenuata
GTATGGTTTCCACATAGATGGGGGTGTGGTGGGGATGATCATTTGTGGAGTTTAGTGGTTCAGGAATGAGTAGTGGGGTGTTGTTCGAAATGTGGCATGTGTTGCAGTGGTGATGGGGAGCGGATTGGTTTTGTGGTTTTGGGATGTTTTATGGAGGTGTAGGATTTGGAGCATTGACATCCGGGGTAGTGAGGGAAAATGATAAGTTTTCCAAATTCCGAACTTGGTCCAGTTCTTCCTGAAATTTCAATAACTTTTGTTCAAGCTGGGAGGCACTTTCCTTTGAAACCTGAATACCCTGAGAAGTCTCTACCCTTTCAACCGAGCTCTCTTTCCTGATGTTGCTCAATTCTTCCATTTTTCCCTTGTTCTTGTTTCTGATAGGACTTGGAGGAGGAGGAGGTGGAGGGCCCTTAGATCTTGTGGAGTAGGATGATGATGCCAGAGTGCACGAACTAACCTTTTACGGGGAGGGGAAGTAAAACAAAAGTAAAAACAAAAAGGTAACAAGTAGTGAAGGATATGAGAAGAAATGTTGCAATATTTACACACATAGTGCGAAGAATATAAATCGTCGTCCGTAACTTGGGTGACTCGTTGTGTCCGAGGTAGGCCTAGCGACAAGTTGATTTGAAGAACTCATAATGCTAAATGACTCAGTTTTCCTGGGATCCTTGAGATCCGTAGGGAACTTTGATGCCCCTAGACTATGTCATTGTCTATGGAATTGAGGCATATGAGGTCATTGGAGGTATTTGGGGAATCTGGGCCTAATTGAAGGCTCCCTATAGAATAGCTTCTTGATTTTTTATTTACTTATGTAATTCAGTTCATTGGTCTATAATAAGTTGCAAATAGATATTGGGGTATTTAGTGAAAAGGGTGGGTAGATACATGCTTTATGGGGTAATTCGAGTAGAAGTCATGCTCCTAGGACCTTACTTTTTAATCTGTATGCTTTACTAAGTAGAAATCATGTCTATAAGGTTCTGCATTTTGTCATGTTTAGAAACCATGCCTATAGGTTCCAAACAATCATGTCTTAAGATCAGATTAATAATAGATTCCATGCCCGTAGGACTTAATTCAGATTCTGGTACAATGAGTAATTATGTATGTTTCCCCGCCTGCAAATCGTTAAAATCAGTATTACACTTAGATATCATGCCTATAGGGAACCATATTCGAAATTCTACTTTTTGTCACGATCCGGATTTTTCCACCGTCGGGAGTCGTGATGGCGCCTACTAACGGAGCTAGGCAAGCCAAACATTTAAATATTCCCTGATAACACCTCAACAATGTAAATATTACGAGTCTTTAAATAAAAGCGGAAGTCTTAAAAGCTTAGATAAATGAAAACCAAAAATGTGGAAGTTTAACATTTCCCTACCCAAGACTGGTGTCGCTAACTCACGAACTACTAAGGAGTGCTAAAAACAAGTCTGAATAGAAATACATCAAGGTTTGTCTCGGTACAATGAAAACAAACTAAAACATAGAAAGGGACTCCAGCCTGCGAACGCCAGCTAGGCTACCTCGTAAGTCCCTGGACTGATGTTGGCTCCCAATCCACTACTGCTGTGGTCCAAAAGCTACTCCGGTACCGTGATCTGTGCAAAAGAGCACAAAAGTGTAGCATCAGCACAACCGACCCCATGTGCTGGTAAGTGCCTGGCCAAACCCCGGCGAAGTAGTGACGAGGCTAGACAGGACTACCAAAACAACCTGTGCAGTTCAATATACGTATATGCAATAAAAGGAAAGAACACATAAATCAAACAGTTAAGAGGGAGGGGAGCATGCTATGGGGGAAGTACAACCCGAATGTAAAGTCAGCAATTTAAGCAAGAAACCGCACAATAACAATAATTAATGAGAGCAGGAAAATTAACAATTGCACGGCATCAACCTTCGTGCTTTTACTCTCATTCTCACCAAGAGCAATCAAATAAAGTGCACGGAATCACCCTTCGTGCTTTTCCTCACATAACTCTCACATCATGGCACGGAATTTCCCTTCGTGCAAATATCATCAAAACATGGCACGGAATGACCCTTCGTGCAAATATAATCAAAC